>NC_074693.1:706263-856263 GCF_029448725.1 Salvelinus fontinalis
AACGACAGATATTTACCTTGTCAGCTCGGGGATTCGATCCAGCAACCTTTCAGTGACTGATATGGAGCTGAGACGACTCCGTCGGTGTCCATCTGAGGGCAACTTTGGGTGTCCTTTCTGGCGGCATCCTCGCCACATCACTTATTGTAAGCCTGAGCTCGACACGGGGCGGAGTCCACTGGGCTCCATATTACATCGTCGGGGCCACACCGCCCTCGTCGGGGCCACACCGCCCTCGTCGGGGCCACACCGCCCTCCAGGACATCTACAGCACCAGGTGTAACAGGAAGGACAAGAGGAAGAAATATCAGAACGAGCAATGTCAGAATATAAATACACACACACATATATATATATATGTATGTGGGCACCCCTTCAAAACTGGCGGATTGGGCTATTTCAGCCACAGCCACTGCTGACAGGTGTACACAACCGGACCTTGGTGATGAGCTTGGAGGGTACTATGGTGTTGAATGCTGAGCTGTAATCAATGAACAGCATTCTGACAGGTATTTCTCTTGTCCAGGGTGGGACAGGGTAGTGTTTACTAGGAGTTGATATAGTCCAGGCTGGGACAGGGTAGCGTTGACTAGGAGTTGATATAGTCCAGGCTGGGACAGGGTAGTGTTTACTAGGAGTTGATATAGTCCAGGCTGGGACAGGGTAGTGTTTACTAGGAGTTGATATAGTCCAGGCTGGGACAGGGTAGTGTTTACTAGGAGTTGATATAGTCCAGGCTGGGACAGGGTAGTGTTTACTAGGAGTTGATATAGTCCAGGCTGGGACAGGGTAGTGTTTACTAGGAGTTGATATAGTCCAGGCTGGGACAGGGTAGTGTTTATGATATAGTCCAGGCTGGGACAGGGTAGTGTTTACTAGGAGTTGATATAGTCCAGGCTGGGACAGGGTAGTGTTTACTAGGAGTTGATATAGTCCAGGCTGGGACAGGGTAGCGTTGACTAGGAGTTGATATAGTCCAGGCTGGGACAGGGTAGTGTTTACTAGGAGTTGATATAGTCCAGGCTGGGACAGGGTAGTGTTTACTAGGAGTTGATATAGTCCAGGCTGGGACAGGGTAGTGTTTACTAGGAGTTGATATAGTCCAGGCTGGGACAGGGTAGTGTTTACTAGGAGTTGATATAGTCCAGGCTGGGACAGGGTAGTGTTTACTAGGAGTTGATATAGTCCAGGCTGGGACAGGGTAGTGTTTACTAGGAGTTGATATAGTCCAGGCTGGGACAGGGTAGTGTTTACTAGGAGTTGATATAGTCCAGGCTGGGACAGGGTAGCGTTGACTAGGAGTTGATATAGTCCAGGCTGGGACAGGGTAGTGTTTACTAGGAGTTGATATAGTCCAGGCTGGGACAGGGTAGTGTTTAGGAGTTTACTAGGAGATATTGCTGTCAACTCATAGTAAACTCTGATCTTTCCCTATTAGACCTCTGACAGAAATTGCAGAACTGTTGATTGTTGAATTTTGTCCCTTAAACCACTTCCTGTTACGTGGATGCAAGTATTTTGTTCCGATAGTTTGTCGCGAGCGCTGTCTATGACACCCAAAAAACTAAACTTGTGCAACAGGAAAATACATCTGATTGTGGGTTGCTGTAAAATCTCTAGCTCGGTAACTTGAATAGCTATTTCTGTGAGACACAATAATAGCTACATCCATGTATTGTTGGCAAGCTACCATAGCTGCTCTCTGCTATTGCTTTATACCCCCAAAAGGTGATGCGGTGGCTTGCCCAATTTTATTTAACCTTTATTTAATGAGGCAAGTCAGTTAAGAACTAATTCTTGGCCTAGGAACAGTGGGTTTACTGCCTTGTTCAAGGGCAGAACAACAATTTTTACCAGGTCAGCTCAGGAATTTGATCCGACAACCTTTCAGTTACTGGCCCAACGCTCTAACCACTAGGCTACCTGCCGCCCCCATATTAACCCCAATGGTTTCCACTAGTTACCACAGTCACAAAGTCAAAAGTAGCTTTTTTGGTCTTAAAGGATACTTGTGGATTTGGGCCAGATCCCCAGGGTCAGATATACTTGTGGATACCATTTTAATGTCTCTGCATGGTGTTTGAGGTATACCAATAGACCACCAGTCAGCGCGCTAACGCTAGTTAGCATTGTCTCATAAAACTACCTCTAACTTCCTTCATACAGGACAGACATAAAAATGGTATCCACGAGTTCATTTGACTCTGGGGAAGTAGATACAAGTATCCCTTTTGTTTAAGGTTAGCGGTGTGGTTAAGGAAGAACTAGGAACATGAATGACGTTGTGGCTGTGGTAACTAGTGACTCCCTGTCATAGTCCTAGCTAGCTAACCTCCTAACTTAAAAGTAGAGGACTTAGCTACATTCGTTTCTATTATTAGGGTCAACCTTAAGCAAGCTAGCTAGATATCTGTTGAATAACCACGGGATGGCTACTACTAGGTGAAAGTGCCATGCGTATCTATCCAGTAGACAAGTAACTTAAGCCTTGTTCACACAGCAGGCCTTAATGCGCAAATCAGTTCTGGGAATACTGCCTGTCCAAACAGCAAGTTACAAGTGACCATTTGGATGTGTGTGTGTGTGTGTGTGTGTGTGTGTGTGTGTGTGTGTGTGTGTGTGTGTGTGTGTGTGTGTGTGTGTGTGTGTGTGTGTGTGTGTGTGTGTGTTCAGACAAGCTAGTTGTCATAGTAACGACGGGTGTGAGCGCATTGGTGTAGATTATTGGTGCCGGTGCTTCCTAGTAGTAAGCTAAGGTGACAACGATGCCTGCACTGGACGTTTCCCCCAGTCGCTTTCAACGTTCACAATCAGAGTGGAAGAACACTTTTAAAAGCCTCAAAAGATTATCCAATGTTGTAAACAAGGCCTTTTTGGCTAGCCGCAGCAGTCAACTAGCTAGCCGCGGCAGTCAACTAGCTAGCCGCGGCAGTCAATTAGCTAGCCGCGGCAGTCAACTAGCTAGCCGCGGCAGTCAACTAGTTAGCCGCGGCAGTCAACTAGCTAGCCGCGGCAGTCAACTAGCTAGCCGCGGCAGTCAACTAGCTAGCCGCGGCAGTCAACTAGCTAGCCGCGGCAGTCAACTAGCTAGCCCCGGCAGTCAACTAGCTAGCCGCGGCAGTCAACTAGCTAGCCACGGAAGTCAACTAGCTAGCCGCGGCAGTCAACTAGCTAGCCGCGGAAGTCAACTAGCTAGCCGCGGCAGTCAACTAGCTAGCCACGGAAGTCAACTAGCTAGCCACGGCAGTCAACTAGCTAGCCACGGCAGTCAACTAGCTAGCCACGGCAGTCAACTAGCTAGCCACGGCAGTCAACTAGCTAGCCAAGGCAGTCAACTAGCTAGCCAAGGCAGTCAACTAGCTAGCTAAGTAGCAGTCTAGAACATTCACTCACTGGTTTGTACACAGGATTTGGCATAGGTTAATCAAATCTCTCTATTCTTGCTCAATTGACATGTCATCTCAAACAGCCATAACTTGTAATGCATTAGCACATCAAGTCTTCTCTTGAGTTGGACTCGGGATGGAACAACTTGTCGTTGTTTGTGGGGGAAGGGTGGAGAGTACATATGAGACTGTGTGTGTGTGTGTGTGTGTGTGTGTGTGTGTGTGTGTGTGTGTGTGTGTATCCCACATCTGTTGCTAAGGGGTGATGATGTTAGGGACAATACAAGATGAACCATAATTGCTTACAAAAAATGTTAACTTTCGTAATGCCACTCCTGGTGACAGTCCTGGTTAGTCCTGGTGACAGTCCTGGTTAGTCCTGGTGACAGTCCTGGTTAATCCTAGTGACAGTCCTGGTTAGTCCTAGTGACAGTCCTGGTTAGTCCTGGTGACAGTCCTGGTTAGTCCTAGTGACAGTACTGGTTGCAGTTCTGGTTGCAGTCCTTGTTAGAGTCCTGGTGACAGTCCTGGTTGCAGTCCTGGTTGCAGTCCTGGTGACAGTCCTGGTGACAGTCCTGGTGACAGTCCTGGTTGCAGTCCTGGTGACAGTCCTGGTTGCAGTCCTGGTTGCAGTCCTGGTTGCAGTCCTGGTTGCAGTCCTGGTTGCAGTCCTGGTTAGAGTCCTGGTTGCAGTCCTGGTTAGAGTCATGGTTGCAGTCCTGGTTGCAGTCCTGGTTAGAGTCCTGGTTGCAGTCCTGGTTGCAGTCCTGGTTGCAGTCCTGGTGACAGTCCTGGTGACAGTCCTGGTGACAGTCCTGGTTGCAGTCCTGGTGACAGTCCTGGTGACAGTCCTGGTTGCAGTCCTGGTTGCAGTCCTGGTTGCAGTCCTGGTGACAGTCCTGGTTGCAGTCCTGGTTGGAGTCCTGGTTGGAGTCCTGGTTGGAGTCCTGGTTGGAGTCCTGGTTGGAGTCCTGGTTGCAGTCCTGGTGACAGTCCTGGTGACAGTCCTGGTTGCAGTCCTGGTTGCAGTCCTGGTTGCAGTCCTGGTTGCAGTCCTGGTTGCAGTCCTGGTTAGAGTCCTGGTGACAGTCCTGGTTGCAGTCCTGGTTAGAGTCCTGGTTGCAGTCCTGGTTGCAGTCCTGGTTGCAGTCCTGGTTAGAGTCCTGGTTGCAGTCCTGGTTAGAGTCCTGGTTGCAGTCCTGGTTGCAGTCCTGGTGACAGTCCTGGTTGGAGTCCTGGTTGGAGTCCTGGTTGGAGTCCTGGTTGCAGTCCTGGTTGCAGTCCTGGTTGCAGTCCTGGTTAGAGTCCTGGTTGCAGTCCTGGTTAGAGTCCTGGTGACAGTCCTGGTTGCAGTCCTGGTTAGAGTCCTGGTTGCAGTCCTGGTGACAGTCCTGGTTGCAGTACTGGTTGCAGTCCTGGTTAGAGTCCTGGTTGCAGTCCTTGTTAGAGTCCTGGTTGCAGTCCTGGTTGCAGTCCTGGTTAGAGTCCTGGTTGCAGTCCTGGTTACAGTACTGGTTGCAGTCCTGGTTAGAGTCCTGGTTACAGTCCTGGTTGCAGTCCTGGTTAGAGTCCTGGTTGCAGTCCTGGTTGCAGTCCTGGTTAGAGTCCTGGTTGCAGTCCTGGTTAGAGTCCTGGTTAGAGTCCTGGTTGCAGTCCTGGTTAGAGTCCTGGTTGCAGTCCTGGTTGCAGTACTGGTTGCAGTCCTGGTTGCAGTCCTGGTTACAGTCCTGGTTACAGTCCTGGTTACAGTCCTGGTTACAGTCCTGGTTAGAGTCCTGGTTGCAGTCCTGGTTGCAGTCCTGGTTAGAGTCCTGGTTGCAGTCCTGGTTGCAGTACTGGTTGCAGTCCTGGTTGCAGTACTGGTTGCAGTCCTGGTTAGAGTCCTGGTTACAGTCCTGGTTACAGTCCTGGTTACAGTCCTGGTTGCAGTCCTGGTTAGAGTCCTGTTAGAGTCCTGGTTGCAGTCCTGGTTAGAGTCCTGGTTGCAGTCCTGGTTAGAGTCCTGGTTGCAGTCCTGGTTGCAGTACTGGTTGCAGTCCTGGTTAGAGTCCTGGTTAGAGTCCTGGTTACATTCCTGGTTACAGTCCTGGTTACAGTCCTGGTTGCAGTCCTGGTTAGAGTCCTGGTTGCAGTCCTGGTTAGAGTCCTGGTTAGAGTCCTGGTTAGAGTCCTGGTTAGAGTCCTGGTTGCAGTCCTGGTTAGAGTCCTGGTTGCAGTCCTGGTTGCAGTCCTGGTGACAGTCCTGGTTAGAGTCCTGGTTAGAGTCCTGGTTAGAGTCCTGGTTAGAGTCCTGGTTGCAGTCCTGGTTAGAGTCCTGGTTGCAGTCCTGGTTAGAGTCCTGATTGCAGTCCTGGTTAGAGTCCTGATTGCAGTCCTGGTTAGAGTCCTGATTGCAGTCCTGGTTAGAGTCCTGGTTGCAGTCCTGGTTAGAGTCCTGGTTGCAGTCCTGGTTGCAGTCCTGGTTACAGTCCTGGTTACAGTCCTGGTTGCAGTCCTGGTGACAGTCCTGGTTGCAGTCCTGGTTGCAGTCCTGGTTAGAGTCCTGGTTAGAGTCCTGGTTGCAGTCCTGGTTGCAGTCCTGGTTGCAGTCCTGGTTAGAGTCCTGGTTAGAGTCCTGGTTAGAGTCCTGGTTAGAGTCCTGGTTGCAGTCCTGGTTAGAGTCCTGGTTGCAGTCCTGGTTAGAGTCCTGGTTAGAGTCCTGGTTGCAGTC
Source organism: Salvelinus fontinalis (assembly GCF_029448725.1). Taxonomy (NCBI): domain Eukaryota; kingdom Metazoa; phylum Chordata; class Actinopteri; order Salmoniformes; family Salmonidae; genus Salvelinus; species Salvelinus fontinalis. The sequence goes on from NC_074693.1 coordinate 712,360, forward strand.
CTGGTTGCAGTCCTGGTTAGAGTCCTGGTTGCAGTCCTGGTTAGAGTCCTGGTTGCAGTCCTGGTTGCAGTCCTGGTTAGAGTTCTGGTTGCAGTCCTGGTTGCAGTCCTGGTTGCAGTCCTGGTGACAGTCCTGGTTGCAGTCCTGGTGACAGTCCTGGTTGCAGTCCTGGTTGCAGTCCTGGTTGCAGTCCTGGTTGCAGTCCTGGTGACAGTCCTGGTGACAGTCCTGGTTGCAGTCCTGGTGACAGTCCTGGTGACAGTCCTGGTTGCAGTCCTGGTTGCAGTCCTGGTTGCAGTCCTGGTTGCAGTCCTGGTTACAGTCCTGGTTACAGTCCTGGTTGCAGTCCTGGTTAGAGTCCTGGTTGGAGTCCTGGTTGCAGTCCTGGTTGCAGTCCTGGTTACAGTCCTGGTTACAGTCCTGGTTGCAGTCCTGGTTGCAGTCCTGGTTGCAGTCCTGGTTGCAGTCCTGGTTAGAGTCCTGGTTGCAGTCCTGGTTACAGTCCTGGTTACAGTCCTGGTTAGTCCTTGTTACAGGTAACAATCCTTCACATGAACTGCCTACATCATTAATCCTTAATTGTGGAATTAAGATATGCAAGATTTGTATATATTTCATGTATATAATAAAATGGAGCTGAGGGCGATGGAACTGGTTTTGGCAGTTGATTTGTTTCTGTTCTGTGGGTGTCCAAACAGATCCTCCAGGGAGATGGATTATTTTTAAACATATTGGACCATAAAAATATTTGGCTCATTAACCTTTAGGGGCCAAATAATGATGATCCACACTTCTTAGATAATATAAATAATAAATGATCAACCCTGCAAGACAAGACTATATTATTATGGTGCGAGATTATAACACGGTTTTAAATACCTCTACGGACCGTAAAGGAAATCACACTACAAACCATCACCCTCAGACACTTAAGGAAATCATGAATGTCATGGATATAATATAACTAGTGGATATACATGGTGGAGGTTTAATACCCTGACCTAGTGAGATATACATGGTGGAGGTTTAATATCCTGACCTAGTGAGATATACATGGAGGAGGTTTAATATCCTGACCTAGTGAGATATACATGGAGGAGGTTTAATATCCTGACCTAGTGAGATATACACGGAGGAGGTTTAATATCCTGACCTAGTGAGATATACATGGAGGTTTAATATCCTGACCTAGTGAGATATACATGGAGGAGGTTTAATATCCTGACCTAGTGAGATATACATGGAGGAGGTTTAATATCCTGACCTAGTGAGATATACATGGAGGAGGTTTAATATCCTGACCTGGTGAGATATACATGGAGCAGGTTTAATATCCTGACCTCGTGAGATATACATGGAGGAGGTTTAATATCCTGACCTCGTGAGATATACATGGAGGAGGTTTAATATCCTGACCTAGTGAGATATACATGGAGGAGGTTTAATATCCTGACCTAGTGAGATATACATGGAGGAGGTTTAATATCCTGACCTAGTGAGATATACATGGAGGAGGTTTAATATCCTGACCTAGTGAGATATACATGGAGGAGGTTTAATATCCTGACCTAGTGAGATATACATGGAGGAGGTTTAATATCCTGACCTAGTGAGATATACATGGAGGAGGTTTAATATCCTGACCTAGTGAGATATACATGGAGGAGGTTTAATATCCTGACCTAGTGAGATATACATGGAGGAGGTTTAATATCCTGACCTAGTGAGATATACATGGAGGAGGTTTAATATCCTGACCTAGTGAGATATACATGGAGGAGGTTTAATATCCTGACCTAGTGAGATATACATGGAGGAGGTTTAATATCCTGACCTAGTGAGATATACATGGAGGAGGTTTAATATCCTGACCTAGTGAGATATACATGGAGGTTTAATATCCTGACCTAATGAGATATACATGGAGGAGGTTTAATATCCTGACCTAGTGAGATATACATGGGGGAGGTTTAATAGCCTGACCTAGTGAGATATACATGGAGGAGGTTTAATATCCTGACCTAGTGAGATATACATGGAGGTTTAATATCCTGACCTAATGAGATATACATGGAGGAGGTTTAATATCCTGACCTAGTGAGATATACATGGGGGAGGTTTAATATCCTGACCTAGTGAGATATACATGGAGGAGGTTTAATATCCTGACCTAGTGAGATATACATGGAGGTTTAATATCCTGACCTAATGAGATATACATGGAGGAGGTTTAATATCCTGACCTAGTGAGATATACATGGAGGAGGTTAAATATCCTGACCTGGTGAGATATACATGGAGGTTTAATACCCTGACCTGGTGAGATATACATGGAGGTTTAATACCCTGACCTAGTAAGATATACATGGAGGAGGTTTAATATCCTGACCTAGTGAGATATACACGGAGGAGGTTTAATATCCTGACCTAGTGAGATATACATGGAGGAGGTTTAATATCCTGACCTAGTGAGATATACATGGAGGAGGTTTAATATCCTGACCTAGTGAGATATACATGGAGGAGGTTTAATATCCTGACCTAGTGAGTATTCATGGAGGAGGTTTAATATCCTGACCTAGTGAGATATACATGGTGGAGGTTTAATATCCTGACCTAGTGAGATATACATGGAGGAGGTTTAATATCCTGACCTAGTGAGATATACATGGAGGAGGTTTAATATCCTGACCTAGTGAGATATACATGGAGGAGGTTTAATATCCTGACCTAGTGAGATATACATGGAGGAGGTTTAATATCCTGACCTAGTGAGATATACATGGAGGAGGTTTAATATCCTGACCTAGTGAGTATTCATGGAGGAGGTTTAATATCCTGACCTAGTGAGATATACATGGTGGAGGTTTAATATCCTGACCTAGTGAGATATACATGGAGGAGGTTTAATCAAGCTAGTTGACTACTTTCTTATTCCATTCTCGTTGGCACCAAAAGTTTAAAAGTGTTGATAAGGGACAGAATGCGGTCGGACCATCAGATAAATTGGCATATACATTACTCTTACTGAATTTCCCCGTGGGCGAGTATATTGGAAATTTAAAATCGAAGCCTATTGGATGACAACTTGTTTTTAACCAGGCCAGAGGAATGTATAACTGAATCTTTCCTACATAACATAGGTACAGCAGATCCCCTCATTGTACGGGACACTTTTAAAATGTGCCTTTAGAGGCCATGCAATTCAATACAAAAGCAATTTAGGTGAAAGGAGTCCATACTAACAAAAGGAAATAGAAGGACTAACAGAACAGATAGATGGCAATAAAAACGGTACCAGAGGCTCAAAATAAGTTAGAGGAAAAACAAAAAGAAATGGAGGAACTTATTCAAAAAATCCAGTGTAATATATTATAAAAATAAAGCAAACTGAATGGAAAATGGGGGGGAAAATTCTACAACAACAAAAAAATGTATCTTCAACATAGAAATGCTACCAAAAATAATTTACTGAAACTTTTGATGCACCACATTATATTTCGAAAAGAGGAAGTACTTTAATCATATGTTTTCGTTTCAGTCTCCTCAAACTGAAACTAAATGTAAGGATTTTTTTGTTTGTTCTATTAATAAATGTAAAATTAAACATCTGTACAGAAAGACATGTGAAGGTGAAATGACAGAGGAGGAACTTCTTGACACAAATAAAGCCTTTAAGGCTGGGAAAACTCCAGGTTGGATGACATACCAGTGGAAGTTTTCCAAACATTTTCTGATATACTCAGAGGACTGTTATTAGCATGTTGTAACCACTCCTATATAAAATGTAGATTATCAGATACTCAACAAGAAGGTCTGATTTCATTATTACTATAACAGGATACAAGTGGGAAATATAAAGATCAAGTCCATTTAAACAATTGAAGGCTGCTTACACAACAGTGTTGTGATGCAAAAATTCTAGGCAAAATGTATAGCGCATATAATTTTTAAAAAAGTATTGTCGGACATTATTCATTCTAATCAGACATTTTCATTTTTTTACATGGACGATGCACTGGAAATAAAAGACAAGTACTGGAAACAATAGAACACTATGAAAAACCAGTCTCAATGTCAACAGTGAAGAGGCGACTCCGGGATGCTGGACTTCTTGGCAGAGTTCCTCTGTCCAGTCTCAACGTCAACAGTGAAGAGGCGACTCCGGGATGCTGGCCTTCTAGGCAGAGTTCCTCTGTCCAGTCTCAACGTCAACAGTGAAGAGGCGACTCCGGGATGCTGGCCTTCTAGGCAGAGTTCCTCTGTCCAGTCTCAACGTCAACAGTGAAGAGGCGACTCCGGGATGCTGGCCTTCTAGGCAGAGTTCCTCTGTCCAGTCTCAACGTCAACAGTGAAGAGGCGACTCCGGGATGCTGGCCTTCTTGGCAGAGTTCCTCTGTCCAGTCTCAACGTCAACAGTGAAGAGGCGACTCCGGGATGCTGGCCTTCTAGGCAGAATTCCTCTGTCCAGTCTCAACGTCAACAGTGAAGAGGTGACTCCGGGATGCTGGCCTTCTTGGCAGAGTTCTTCTGTCCAGTCTCAACGTCAACAGTGAAGAGGCGACTCCGGGATGCTGGCCTTCTAGGCAGAGTTACTCTGTCCTGTCTCAACGTCAACAGTGAAGAGGCGACTCCGGGATGCTGGCCTTCTAGGCAGAGTTCCTCTGTCCAGTCTCAACGTCAACAGTGAAGAGGCGACTCCGGGATGCTGGCCTTCTAGGCAGAGTTCCTCTGTCCAGTCTCAACGTCAACAGTGAAGAGGCGACTCCGGGATGCTGGCCTTCTAGGTAGAGTTCCTCTGCCCAGTCTCAACGTCAACAGTGAAGAGGTGACTCTGGGATGCTGGACTTCTTGGCAGAGTTCCTCTGTCCAGTCTCAACGTCAACAGTGAAGAGGCGACTCCGGGATGCTGGCCTTCTAGGCAGAGTTCCTCTGTCCAGTCTCAACGTCAACAGTGACGAGGCGACTCCGGGATGCTGGCCTTCTAGGCAGAGTTCCTCTGTCCAGTCTCAACGTCAACAGTGAAGAGGTGACTCCGGGATGCTGGCCTTCTAGGCAGAGTTCCTCTGTCCAGTCTCAACGTCAACAGTGAAGAGGCGACTCCGGGATGCTGGCCTTCTAGGCAGAGTTCCTCTGTCCAGTCTCAACGTCAACAGTGAAGAGGCGACTCCGGGATGCTGACCTTCTAGACAGTTTATCTGTCCAGTGTCTGTGCTCTTTTGTCCATCTTAAGCTTTTATTTTTATTGGCCATTACATCAAAGTTGGATCAGCCTGTAGTGTGGTTTTCCACTTTAATTTTGAGTGTGACTCCAAATCCAGACCTCCATGGGTTGATAAATTTGATTTCCATTGATCATTTTTGTGTGATTTTGTTGTCAGCACATTCAACTATGTAAAGAAAAAAGTATTTAATAAGAATATTTCATTCATTCAGATCTAGGATGTGTTATTTTAGTGTTCCCTTTATTTTTTTGAGCAGTGTATATAAAAAATAGATACATAAACCTTTATTAAACTAGGCAAGTTAGTTAAGAACAAACTCTTATTTACGATGACGGCCTTTCCCCCGGCCAAACCCTAGCGTCGCTGGGTCAATTGTGTGCCGCCCTATAGGAGTCCCAATCACGGACAGTAGTGATACAGCCTGGAATCGAACCAGGGTCTGTAGTCTGTAGTGCCTCCAGCACTTAGATGCAGTGTCTTGGACCACTTTACATCACTGCCAACTCAAAGTAAACATCAACTCACATTAATGTATATGACCTGTCCTATCTCCTTATGAGTCAGCCATTTTACTGAGTCTGTCAACTCACCATCTCCTTATGAGTCAGTGTGTACCCATTACAGCAGCACATGACAGAGTGGGGGGTAGAATGATTATCTTGAAGAAGCAACTTGAAGCCGTTCTTACAGCCCAATCAGACACGCACATCCCAGCCATGATGACAAGCTGTATGCAAACAATTGGCTGTGTGCTTTGGAACAGTGTACCCAGCCTGGTCTCAGAGCATTTCGTATTGTTCTATAAGAAAATCCGAGACTCCGTTTAGGATGATACGTTACATTTCGTATGGTATGAATTCATTTGTGGATGTCCATCACCTATTTCGTATGATATGTTACGAATTACAAATCCTATTATATATGTTACAAATTTGCAAAATGTACAATATGCTACACATTTGCAAAACATACTTTATTTTACAAATTCTAGCTAGATGGCTAACATTAGCTAGGCTAGGGGTTATGTTTAGGGTTAAGTTTAGGAGATAGGTTAAAGGGATAGGTGAAGGGTTAAGGTTAGGGGAAGGGTTAAGGTTAGGAGAAAGGGGTTATTAAGGTGGTTTGAAATCAATGTTTTTTTTTTTTTTTGGCATAAACGTTAAAGTGAAAAATCTGAATCTTGGTTCCGTTAGCGTGGACTTGCCTTGAAACAAGGACACATCCACACAATGGCAGAGTCGTGATTCTGTTGAAACCAGAACCCCTAGTCCTGCATTACATCTGGTACTGGAAACCCACACAGGAATTGGTGAGTGGACTTTTAAAGCATTGGAAGAGAGTCCACACACACTAGTTGAGGCCTACGGTATCTCTCCTTGCTGTGAGTTACTGCCCCAAATATCAAGACTGTAGAAAAGTGGAGCCCCAATTTAACTCTGTATATTTATTGTGTGTTTGATGTTAAGGCTCAAGACCTTTTTCGAAAATAAACTGACACATTCCTTATCTAAATATAATCAATCGAATTCAACAGTAAAACCTCCTCTTGTGTCATATCCCCCAAAACAAAACACAAATAATATCTGAGTCCATCTGACCACGGTCACAGCTCAGACTGCGGAGAGCACCTTGAGAAAGACACATCTTTGAACTACAACCAGTGAGACCGCTGACCGTGAGAAAATGAAATCCTTTGACCACATCCTGCTACTGTTATGATATTGTTGTCTTGTGATTCTGTGGTTGAGGAGAAGTCTGGCCGGGTAGGCCCCTTCACTCACAGCCTGTATGGAGAGGAAAAGTCCGGCCGGGTAGCCCCTTCACTCACAGCCTCTATGGAGAGGAGAAGTCTGGCCGGGTAGGCCCCTTCACTCACAGCCTCTATGGTGAGGAGAAGTCTGGCCGGGTAGGCCCCTTCACTCACAGCCTCTATGGAGAGGAGAAGTCTGGCCGGGTAGCCCCTTCACTCACAGCCTCTATGGTGAGGAGAAGTCTGGCCGGGTAGGCCCCTTCACTCACAGCCTCTATGGTGAGGAGAAGTCTGGCCGGGTAGGCCCCTTCACTCACAGCCTCTATGGTGAGGAGAAGTCTGGCCGGGTAGGCCCCTTCACTCACAGCCTCTATGGAGAGGAGAAGTCTGGCCGGGTAGCCCCTTCACTCACAGCCTCTATGGTGAGGAGAAGTCTGGCCGGGTAGGCCCCTTCACTCACAGCCTCTATGGAGAGGAGAAGTCTGGCCGGGTAGCCCCTTCACTCACAGCCTCTATGGAGAGGAGAAGTCTGGCCTGGTAGTCCCCTTCACTCACAGCCTGTATGGAGAGGAGAAGTCTGGCCGGGTAGGCCCCTTCACTCACAGCATGTATGGTGAGGAAAAGTCTGGCCGGGTAGGCCCCTTCACTCACAGCCTGTATGGAGAGGAGAAGTCTGGCCGGGTAGTCCCCTTCACTCACAGCCTCTATGGAGAGGAGAAGTCTGGCCGGGTAGGCCCCTTCACTCACAGCCTCTATGGTGAGGAGAAGTCTGGCCGGGTAGTCCCCTTCACTCACAGCCTCTATGGTGAGGAGAAGTCTGGCCGGGTAGGCCCCTTCACTCACAGCCTCTATGGAGAGGAGAAGTCTGGCCGGGTAGCCCCTTCACTCACAGCCTGTATGGAGAGGAGAAGTCTGGCCGGGTAGGCCCCTTCACTCACAGCCTGTATGGAGAGGAGAAGTCTGGCCGGGTAGGCCCCTTCACTCACAGCCTCTATGGTGAGGAGAAGTCTGGCCGGGTAGTCCCCTTCACTCACAGCCTCTATGGTGAGGAGAAGTCTGGCCGGGTAGGCCCCTTCACTCACAGCCTCTATGGAGAGGAGAAGTCTGGCCGGGTAGCCCCTTCACTCACAGCCTGTATGGAGAGGAGAAGTCTGGCCGGGTAGGCCCCTTCACTCACAGCCTCTATGGAGAGGAGAAGTCTGGCCGGGTAGGCCCCTTCACTCACAGCCTGTATGGAGAGGAGAAGTCTGGCCGGGTAGGCCCCTTCACTCACAGCCTCTATGGAGAGGAGAAGTCTGGCCGGGTAGGCCCCTTCACTCACAGCCTGTATGGTGAGGAAAAGTCTGGCCGGGTAGGCCCCTTCACTCACAGCCTGTATGGAGAGGAGAAGTCTGGCCGGGTAGGCCCCTTCACTCACAGCCTCTATGGTGAGGAGAAGTCTGGCCGGGTAGGCCCCTTCACTCACAGCCTCTATGGAGAGGAGAAGTCTGGCCGGGTAGGCCCCTTCACTCACAGCCTGTATGGAGAGGAGAAGTCTGGCCGGGTAGGCCCCTTCACTCACAGCCTGTTTTATGATAATATCCACTATACCTACATATCTAGTGCTGGAAACCCACAGAGGAACTGGTGAGTGTGTAAATCTACATCTATAATAATACCTACATATCTAGCGCTGGAAACCCACAGAGGAACTGGTGAGTGTGTAAATCTACATCTATAATAATACCTACATATCTAGTGCTGGAAACCCACAGAGGAACTGGTGAGTGTGTAAATCTACATCTATAATAATACCTACATATCTAGCGCTGGAAACCCACAGAGGAACTGGTGAGTGTGTAAATCAACATCTAATAGAAATGGTCCCATTCATTATCTAAAAACTGTCAATTAAATTCAACAGCAAAACCTCTTGATATGTACAAGACTAAACTAAAGAAAAACTTCAGCGGGGAGGGGAGGGAATCATCACCTCACAGCTGAGAAATCATGAGAAAGAGAAATCCTTTGACCACCACAACCCGTTGCTGTTATGAGGCTACGTCCTAAATAGCAGAGGCCTACGGGCTCTAGTGCACTACATAGGGAATAGGATTCCCTTTAGGATGTAACCGTGGTGTTGTGATGCTGTGGTGAACACAAGCCTGGGTACAGCCATGTTGTTTTCCCACACCCGCTCACTGGGCTGTTGCCCGGGGCGACGGTGACAGTAAACGAACAGGGATGACAGTAGTGACAGCTACACAGATGCTGTGTCACAAATGGGCAGACTTATTCCCCTATATAGTGCACTTCTTTAGACCGGGGCTCATAGGGCACCGTACAGTGAATAGGGTGCCATTTGGGAAGAAGAAGAAGAACAAACAGTCACACAGGAAATGCCTCCGTGTCATTCCCCTGTTTCACTTCCCTCTCTGGACGAGAGGACAGGAGGATACAGCTGATAATGATGGGAAGCACAAACACTGCAATCACAGAGTTTCATTTTGGGGTTTATTGCAACCGTTTAAATATCCTCAAACACGCACATAAACAAACACACAAAAGGAGTACACAACACAGTATGATTCAAATGGCATAAAACATTCCTCTTGTGGTCTAAATGCCAGATGGACTGAATCTACGTGTTACTATTAAAAAAGATATGTCATAAAAACGATTAATTAAATTCATCTGGTGTCATAATAGCTCACTTTGACAGTAATGGAACGTACCCCATCACTAGGTGTTTTATCATTTCCAGTATATGGATCTCTGTCTCTGTCTCTGTCTCTGTCTCTGTCTCTGTCTCTGTCTCTGTCTCTGTCTCTGTCTCTGTCTCTGTCTCTGTCTCTGTCTCTGTCTCTCTCTGTCTCTCTCTCTCTCTCTCTCTCTCTCTCTCTCTCTCTCTCTCTCTCTCTCTCTCTCTCTCTCTCTCTCTCTCTCTCCCTCTCTCTCTCTGTCTCTCTCTCTCCCTCTCTCTCTCTCTGTCTCTCTCTCTCTCTCCCTCTCTCTCTCTGTCTCTCTCTCTCTCTCCCTCTCTGTCTCTCTCTCTCCCTCTCTCTCTCTGTCTCTCTCTCTCTCTCTCTCCTCCCTCTCTCTCTCTCTCTCTCTCTTTTCTCCTTCTCTTTCTATCACTTCCTTTCTTTCTTCCTTTAAATAAAGACATTTTGTTCTTTTTCAGTAAAAACAGGACCACTCCAAATAAAGGGTCCTCCTGACTCATGTTACAGTAATGCTGCTCTTTCTGACGCCATGACCTATATTATACCTCCTTCTGGTTCTGGTTCAGGCTGCTCTTTCTGACGCCATGACCTATATTATACCTCCTTCTGGTTCTTGTTCAGGCTGCTCTCTCTGACGCTATGATGACATATAATACATCCTCGTGTTGTTTTCTCAGACAGAATCCAGGATCTTGTTCTGGGGCAGGAAATATTCTCAGTCTGTGTTGCCCCTATTGGAGGAACCCAGAGGCTATCTCAGTCTGTGTTGCCCCTATTGGAGGAACCCAGAGGTGTTCTCAGTCTGTGTCGCCCCTATTGGAGGAACCCAGAGGTGTTCTCAGTCTGTGTCGCCCCTATTGGAGGAACCCAGAGGTGTTCTCAGTCTGTGTCGCCCCTATTGGAGGAACCCAGAGGTGTTCTCAGTCTGTGTCGCCCCTATTGGAGGAACCCAGAGGCGTTCTCAGTCTGTGTTGTCCCCTATTGGAGGAACCCAGAGGTGTTCTCAGTCTGTTTTGCCCCTATTGGAGGAACCCAGAGGTGTTCTCAGTCTGTGTTGCCCCTATTGGAGGAACCCAGAGGTGTTCTCAGTCTGTGTCGCCCCTATTGGAGGAACCCAGAGGCGTTCTCAGTCTGTGTTGTCCCCTATTGGAGGAACCCAGAGGTGTTCTCAGTCTGTGTTGCCCCTGGAGAGAGATACTAGAAAGCATGCCTAGGATATAAGTTATGTAGAACAAGTCAAGACCATATCGTACCATACCATACCATACATTACTATACTATACCATACCATACATTACTATACTATACCATACCATACATTGCTATACTATACATTACTATACTATACCATACCATACATTACTATACTATACCATACATTACTATACTATACCATACCATACATTACTGTACTATACCATACCAGACCATATCGTACCGTTCTATACCATACTATACCATACCATACCAGACCATACCATACCATACCGTACTATACCATACCATACCAGACCTTACCGTACCATACTATACCATACTATACCAGACCATACCATACCGTACTATACCATATCATACCAGACCGTACCATACCATACCGTACTATACCATACTATATCAATCAATCAATCAATCAATTTTATATAGCCCTTCGTACATCAGCTAATATCTCGAAGTGCTGTACAGAAACCCAGCCTAAAACCCCAAACAGCAAGCAATGCAGGTGTAGAAGCACGGTGGCTAGGAAAAACTCCCTAGAAAGGCCAAAACCTAGGAAGAAACCTAGAGAGGAACCAGGCTATGAGGGGTGGCCAGTCCTCTTCTGGCTGTGCTGGGTGGAGATTATAACAGAACTATGCCAAGATGTTCAAAATGTTCATAAGTGACAAGCATGGTCAAATAATAATCATGAATAATTTTCAGTTGGCTTTTCATAGCTGATCATTAAGAGTTGAAAAACAACAGGTCTGGGACAGGTGGCGGTTCCATAACCGCAGGCAGAACAGCTGAAACTGGAATAGCAGCAAGGCCAGGCGGACTGGGGACAGCAAGGAGTCACCACGGGCGGCAGTCCCGACGCATGGTCCTAGGGCCCAGGTCCTCCGAGAGAAAGAAAGAGAGAAGGAGAAAATTAGAGAGAGCCAAGATTTTCAAAATGTTCATAAATGACAAGCATGGTCAAATAATAATCAGGAATAAATCTCAGTTGGCTTTTCATAGCCGATCATTAAGAGTTGGAAACAGCAGGCCTGGGACAGGTGGCGGTTCCATAACCATACTATTCCATACTATACCATACCATACCAGACCGTACTGTACCATACTATACCATACTATACCAGACCATACCATACCATACCATACCGTACTATACCATACCATACCAGACCGTACCGTACCATACTATACCATACTATACCAGACCATACCATACCATACCATACTGTACTATACCATACCATACCGTACTATACCATACCATACCAGACCGTACCGTACCATACTATACCATACTATACCAGACCATACCATAACATACCATACCATACCGTACTATACCATACCATACCAGACCGTACCGTACCATACTATACCATACTATACCAGACCGTACCGTACCATACTATACCATACTATACCATACCGTACTATACCATACCATACCAGACCGTACCGTACCATACTATACCATACTATACCAGACCATACCATAACATACCGTACCATACCATACCATACCATACTATACCAGACCGTACCGTACTATACTATACCATACTATACCATACCGTACTATACCATACCATACCATACCGTACTATACCAGACCATACCATACCGTACTATACCATACCATACCAGACCATACCATACCATACCGTACTATACCATACTATACCAGACCGTACCGTACCATACTATACCATACTATACCATACCAGACCATATCGTACCGTTCTATACCATACTATACCATACCATACCAGACCATACCATACCATACCGTACTATACCATACCATACCAGACCTTACCGTACCATACTATACCATACTATACCAGACCGTACTATACCAGACCATACCATACCATACCGTACTATACCAGACCATACCATACCGTACTATACCATACCATACCAGACCGTACCATACCATACCGTACTATACCATACTATACCAGACCGTACCGTACCATACTATACCAGACCATACCATACCATACCATATCATACCGTACTATACCATACTATACCATACTATACCATACTATACCATACCATACCGTACTATACCATACCATACCAGACCGTACCGTACCGTACCATACTATACCATACTATACCATACTATACCATACCATACCATACCATACCGTACTATACCATACTATACCATACTATACCATACTATACCATACCATACCATACTATACCAGACCGTACCGTACCATACTATACCATACTATACCATACCATACCATACCGTACCGTACCATACTATACCATACTATACCAGACCGTACCATACCATACCGTACTATACCATACTATACCAGACCGTACCGTACCATACTATACCATACTATACCATACCATACCATACCGTACCGTACCATACTATACCATACTATACCAGACCATACCGTACTATACCATACCATACCATACCAGACCGTACCGTACCATACCATACCGTACTATACCATACTATACCATACCATACCAGACCGTACTATACCATACTATACCATACTATACCAGACCATACCATACCATACCGTACTATACCATACCATACCAGACCATACCATACCATACCGTACTATACCATACTATACCAGACCGTACCGTACCATACTATACCATACTATACCAGACCATACCATACCATACCATATCATACCGTACTATACCATACTATACCATACTATACCATACTATACCATACCATACCGTACTATACCATACCATACCAGACCGTACCGTACCGTGCCATACTATACCATACTATACCATACTATACCATACCATACCATACCGTACTATACCATACCATACCAGACCGTACCGTACCATACTATACCATACCAGACCATACTATACCAGACCATACCATACCATACCGTACTATACCATACCATACCATACCAGACCAGACCGTACCATACCATACCATACTATACCATACCATACCAGACCATACCATACCAGACCGTACTATGCCATACCATACCATACCATACCATACCATACCGTACTATACCATACCATACTATACCATACTATACCAGACCATACCAGACCATACCGTACTATACCATACCATACCAGACCAGACCGTACCAGTCATGTGATAGCCAGTCATGTGATAGTGATTGTGATAGCCAGTCATGTGATAGTGATTGTGATAGCCAGTCATGTGATAGTGATTGTGATAGCCAGTCATGTGATAGTGATTGTGATAGCCAGTCATGTGATAGTGATTGTGATAGCCAGTCATGTGATAGTGATTGTGATAGCCAGTCATGTGATAGTGATTGTGATAGCCAGTCATGTGATTGTGATAGCCAGTCATGTGATAGTGATTGTGATAGCCAGTCATGTGATAGTGATTGTGATAGCCAGTCATGTGATAGTGATTGTGATAGCCAGTCATGTGATAGTGATTGTGATAGCCAGTCATGTGATAGTGATTGTGATAGCCAGTCATGTGATAGTGATTGTGATAGCCAGTCATGTGATAGTGATTGTGATAGCCAGTCATGTGATAGTGATTGTGATAGCCAGTCATGTGATAGTGATTGTGATAGCCAGTCATGTGATAGTGATTGTGATAGCCAGTCATGTGATAGTGATTGTGATAGCCAGTCATGTGATAGCCAGTCATGTGATAGCCAGTCATGTGATAGCCAGTTATGTGATAGTGATTGTGATAGCCAGTCATGTGATAGTGATTGTGATAGCCAGTCATGTGATAGCCAGTCATGTGATAGTGATTGTGATAGCCAGTCATGTGATAGTGATTGTGATAGCCAGTCATGTGATAGTGATTGTGATAGCCAGTCATGTGATAGTGATTGTGATAGCCAGTCATGTGATAGCCAGTCATGTGATAGCCAGTCATGTGATAGCCAGTTATGTGATAGTGATTGTGATAGCCAGTCATGTGATAGTGATTGTGATAGCCAGTCATGTGATAGCCAGTCATGTGATAGTGATTGTGATAGCCAGTCATGTGATATTGATTGTGATAGCCAGTCATGTGATAGTGATTGTGATAGCCAGTCATGTGATAGTGATTGTGATAGCCAGTCATGTGATAGTGATTGTGATAGCCAGTCATGTGATAGCCAGTTATGTGATAGTGATTGTGATAGCCAGTTATGTGATAGTGATTGTGATAGCCAGTCATGTGATAGCCAGTCATGTGATAGTGATTGTGATAGCCAGTTATGTGATAGTGATTGTGATAGCCAGTCATGTGATAGTGATTGTGATAGCCAGTCATGTGATAGCAATATGAATTTAATGTAATAGAAGGAAAATATATTTACATTAATGAGAAATACTACACAGATGAACCATTTATCCAATCATTTGGTGCTTTGCTACGGTAATGATTGATGTCCCTGTCACTGACTGTGGTAACACTTCCTGTCAACCTTTGTATGGGGAAATGTAGGGAAATGTTCCACAACATTAGCCCAAAGGTGTGTCTTTGTTTCTGTGCTTTGAACTGGAGAAACACACATTCAGTGTCACACACCCATCTAGTCAGTCAGCCAGTCAGCCAGTCAGTCAGTCAGTCAGCCAGTCAGTCAGCCAGTCAGTCAGTCAGTCAGCCAGTCAGCCAGTCAGCCAGTCTGTCAGTCAGCCAGTCAGTCAGTCAGCCAGTCAGTCAGTCAGTCAGTCAGTCAGCCAGTCAGCCAGTCAGCCAGTCAGCCAGTCAGCCAGCCAGCCAGTCAGCCAGTCAGCCAGTCAGTCAGCCAGTCAGTCAGTCAGTCAGCCAGTCAGCCAGCCTGTCAGTCAGCCAGTCAGCCAGTCAGTCAGTCAGTCAGCCAGTCAGCCAGTCAGTCAGTCAGTCAGCCAGTCAGTCAGTCAGTCAGCCAGTCAGCCAGCCTGTCAGTCAGCCAGTCAGCCAGTCAGTCAGTCAGCCTGTCAGTCAGTCAGTCAGTCAGCCAGTCAGCCAGCCTGTCAGTCAGCCAGTCAGTCAGCCAGTCAGCCAGCCTGTCAGTCAGCCAGTCAGCCAGTCAGTCAGCCAGTCAGCCAGTCAGCAGCCAGTCAGCCAGTCAGTCAGTCAGTCAGTGGAAAGTCAACAACAAACCTGCTGTTACCTTCTGAAAAAGAGAGCTAGTCTGAATAGTTAGTGCACTACTTTTGACCTGAGCCCTCCTACATAGAGAATAGGGTGTCATTGGGGATGCAAGCCAATGACTAAACCACACAAACAACTGACAAGGGTTCCCCAAAACTCTATTGACATTAACTTTACAACGTCAGGATTAAAACAGTAGGTTTCTGATCATTAACCCAAATACCTTGCTGTAAAGACTCCATTATTCAGATCAGACCTCTCCCTCTGCTGTTGTTTCTCTGTCTGTCTTCCTGTAAGCCATCTAGAAGGGTTGTTGTCAGCTCTGTGTGTGTGTGTGTGTGTGTGTGTGTGTGTGTGTGTGTGTGTGTGTGTGTGTGTGTGTGTGTGTGTGTGTGTGTGTGTGTGTGTGTGTGTGTGTGTGTGTGTGTGTGTGTGTGTGTGTGTGCGTGTGCGTGTGCGTGTGCTCTGTGTTTGTTGTTTTCAGCACATGGAAATTTACCGGACGTTAAGTTTCTCTACAGTGGCTAATTTTTATGGTGAGCCTTTGCTCTCGCGGCATTGAACTCTGTGTACCGCTGACTAATAAACGGTTCACGAAAACAAGTATAAACTTTATGGCCACCATGACAGCTATTATCTTGTTATTTGTCAACTCTCAACTGAAGGGGGAGAATAGAATAATATAGTTCAATAATAAGATCATGGAAAATTTGGCAAATTCCTAAAGTGCTGAAGTTGTCATATTTTACACAAGACAACTGTTTTAGGTGGTATATACTTGTTGGTGATAATAGCTTAATAAAAGGCGAATTGAATAATAATATTTATCCGTACTTTATATTTTTATACAAATACTTTATTTTGCTATTCTATAACGGGATATATATAATAGTTTTTTTTGTCTATTTCCTTTGGCTTTCAAATAGGCTAGATTCCAACCAAAACAAACGTAGTCTACCCATAGTGACATGCTCTATCAGAGATACCTTTAGTATCCTTTCTCTAATACAGTATCTTAGTCTACCCATAGTGACACGCTCTATCAGAGATACCTTTAGTATCCTTTCTCTAACACAGTATCTTAGTCTACCCATAGTGACACGCTCTATCAGAGATACCTTTAGTATCCTTTCTCTAACACAGTATCTTAGTCTACCCATAGTGACACGCTCTTTCAGAGATACCTTTAGTATCCTTTCTCTAACACAGTATCTTTGGCCCCATACAGCTGCTACCAGCACCCATAATGCTTTGCAGGTATCTTTCACACAGAGAGATTATTTTAAACTTTTGTAATTAATTACCTATTAATGTCCGATTTTTATATTTAAGTGTTCACTAGCTTTGGCAGTGTAAACATATGTTTCCTATGGCAATAAAAACCCTTTGATTGACTTGAGAGAGGGAGGAGGGGAGAAAAGCACAATGACGTATGTGCAAACTCGAACGGGCAATGTGTCAGGAAAGGAGGAGTCTGACGTCAATGGTTTCGACATTATAAAATCCTTTTCACAGACTAGTCTCAGAACATCCTCGGGAATCAAAAGGAGTACATTTATACACAAGAAACAACCACAGAAAATACACCCGAGAAGAGGGACGGATTGTTTGTGCTTTTTATACCAAAATCTATTCATTGCTAGGCCTACTCGTTTTTTTTTTTTTCTCAAATTACTTTCATTTTGGGAAAACCTCAAATAAGCTAAGGAGAACAAAAGAACATACAACTATTTTAAGAAGAAATCTACTTGTGAATTAAAATAAGAAAAGCTCACAAGTTTCACCGAACAGAGGTTTATTTGCCAGTTCCACAGCCTATGTATTTGGATTTGATATATTCCGCTCGCCGCCCTCCTACTATGGTGATAATGGAAGTCCCCAGCATCGATGCCATGTCCCTCCGCGGGCTGCTGGAGGGGGAAGACCCGGGCTGTCTGGTCCTGGACTGCCGCTCATTCTTCTCCTTCAACTCCTCTCACATCCCCGGGTCCACCAACGTCCGCTTCAGTACTATAGTCCGCCGGAGGGCCAGAGGGGGGCTAGGGGTGGGACACATTGTGCCCAACGAGGACACACGGAACCGGCTTCTCTCCGGGGAGTATCAGTCGGTAGTGTTTCTCGATGAGCGGAGTTTGGACTTCGGCCAAGTGAAGAAGGACGGGACTCTAATGCTCGCGGTGACAGCTCTGTGCCGAGACCCGTGTGGAGCCAGTGTCTTCTTTCTCAAAGGTACATTTTATTGTTTGTATTTATTATAAACGTATTATAGTAGCCTATTTCTATATCGTTTACGGACTCATGGTAATAACGAACGGCGCACAACAAATGCCGTAGTTGTGCCATAGTGTAGTCCTACGTCAGTTATGAACTGAACACTGACTGTGCCAAAATAGCCGCTTTACAGCTGTTACTGTTTATAATGGTTACTGTTTATAACTATGAGATGGTGACGTGACTGTTGTACAGTATCCTTACGTCTTATCTGGTCATTGTTTAGGTGGTTTTGAGACGTTCTCCTCGGAGTATCCAGAGATGTGTACCAAGCCGTCAGCTCCACAGGGACTCAGTCTGCCCCTCAGCGCCCGTCCAGACAGCGCCGACCCCGGCTGCAGTCCATGCAGTACACCGCTCTATGACCAGGTAGGTTTTCTTTAAAACATGTATTTTGTATGTTATTACTGTGTAACAGCACTTTTACCTGTATAATAAATAAACCGACGTCAGTGTGTCGTCAAACAATAGATTCTGCCGTCTTAAACTAGCCTCAATTTGGTAGGCTATAGGTGTAAGTATTTCTAGGATGTGTCATTGATTTCAGTTCCTATCTTCTTCTCCAATAACACTTTGACATGTTATTACTCTCAAAACAATGTCAGTGTGTCATCGAACTATAGATTTTGAACATCTTCGACTAACTTTATTTAAATCCTATAACTTTAGGGCTGGTGGTTGACTGTTCTCTGTCCTGTTCCTCTCCTCCTCTCCAGGGTGGTCCAGTGGAGATCCTTCCCTTCCTCTACCTGGGCAGTGGCTACCATGCCTCCAGAAAGGACATGTTAGACATGCTGGGTATCACTGCTCTCATCAACGTATCAGCTAACTGCCCCAACCACTTTGAAGAGTCCTTCCAGTACAAGAGTATCCCTGTAGAGGACAACCACAAGGCTGATATCTCCTCCTGGTTCAACGAGGCCATAGAGTTTATCGGTGAGTGTCTTTACTGTTTTAGGCTACATTTACATTACGTTTATTTAGCAGACACTCCTATGCAGAGCGACTAACAGTGTAGTCAGCTTCAGGCAGCTGGGTAATAAAACATATTGAGACCTTGGAACTATAAGGTTATATCTGACATGTTTGTCAAAAATGTGCTATTCACATTTAACTGATCTTTAGATGGCTCTTCGTATGTCTGTGAAGTTCGATTTTTTCTTTTAAAGTAAATTATAGGTAGAAATTTTGTTTTCAACTAGATAGTTCTATCAGCATAAACCCATTTGAGCTCTAAGGTCTTCAATCCAATCACAAGCCTGAACAAATACAGACGGACCAATCAGAAGTGTGTGCTAGTCTAGCCGTCAATAATGGCACGCGAGCAACCAAACAACACTGTTAAGAAATCTCAAAGTAACTGATGTCGTCACATCGTTGGTCAGTGACGACAGTAATTTGTCTGATGATCAAACTTGATAAAATAGTGTTACTCTATCATTTATTTATTTAAATAGCTACGGAACATGTCAAATTCAGAAGTACCAGAACCTTATGGCTGAACCCAGAACCTTATGGCCGAACCCAGAACCTTATGGCCGAACCCAGACCCTTATGGCCGAACCCAGAACCTTATGGCCGAACCCAGAACCTTATGGCCGAACCCGGAACCTTATGGCCGAACCCGGAACCTTATGGCCGAACCCAGAACCTTATGGCCGAACCCAGACCCTTATGGCCGAACCCAGAACCTTATGGCTGAACCCAAAACCTTATGGCTGAACCCAAAACCTTATGGCTGAACCCAGAACCTTATGGCTGAACCCAGAACCTTATGGCTGAACCCAAAACCTTATGGCTGAACCCAGAACCTTGTGGCTGAACCCAGAACCTTATGGCTGAACCCAGAACCTTGTGGCTGAACCCAGAACCTTATGGCTGAACCCAGAACCTTATGGCTGAACCCAGATTCATATTTCAGAGCCATAAGGTTCTGGGTTCAGCCATAAGGTTCTGGGTTCAGCCAT
The DNA here is from genome assembly GCF_029448725.1 of Salvelinus fontinalis. Taxonomy (NCBI): domain Eukaryota; kingdom Metazoa; phylum Chordata; class Actinopteri; order Salmoniformes; family Salmonidae; genus Salvelinus; species Salvelinus fontinalis. The sequence goes on from NC_074693.1 coordinate 732,594, forward strand.
AAGGGTCTGGGTTCAGCCATAAGGCTCTATGCGTGATTGCACCCCCCCCCCTTACTAAAATGGGATTTGGAGATGTTGATACTCTGCACATTAGGTACCTTTAAGTTGAGGACTTTAATGGGCTATGAAAGAAGAATTCCCCACAGTTCTGAGATCTGGGATGTGAAAACATTGATGCTTTGCGCACGGTCACGATATCACAGTCGTTGTAAGTAGCTAGCTACCTAGTTCAGTTTTAATTCTCTCATAGCTCTAGATAACTGACACACATAGGACACAATCACCAAGCAAGGCAACCACAGCTGTAGTCATAGAAGCCATTGGCTTGGTGGGCAAACAAACTACTACAACTCAACAGCCAACCCCCTCCCTCTCTCCAACTCAACAGCCAACCCCCTCCCTCTTTCCAACTCAACAGCCAACCCCCTCCCTCTCTCCATCTCTCTCTCCTCTCCTCCTTTCAATGTCTTGGATTTAAATTGAAAAACGTTCCTTCCAAACCCAGAGCAGCTGTCTGAGTCCAGGACTCCCTGCTCCACCACGATGGTGGTGACATCATCACAGCCCATCCACCCCTCTACTAGACCCCACTTTTAAAGAGGTGGTCCCTTTTTGACGTGGGAGCCACCAAGCAGAACCAACAGACACAGGCCTCGCTCTGCTTTTGTAGTAACAGGCAGCCAGAGAGAGACTGCGTCCCAAATGCCATCATATTCCCTTTATAGTGCACTGCCCTGGTCTAAAGTAGTGCACTATATAGGGAATAGGGCTCTGGTCTAAAGTAGTGCACTATATAGGGAATAGGGCTCTGGTCTAAAGTAGTGCACTATATAGGGAATAGGGCTCTGGTCTAAAGTAGTGCACTATATAGGGAATAGGGTTCCATAGGACCCTGGTCTAAAGTAGTGTACTATATAGGGAATAGGGTTCCATAGGACCCTGGTCTAAAGTAGTGCACTATAAAGGGAATTTGGGACGCACTAAGAGAGAGGCTGATGGTTAAATGCAGCTCCCTCCTCTCCCCTCCGTCTCTTTGTTCTGTCGGGACAAAAGGTAGTTTTCTCCACCAGGCTCACGGCCGGCCTTTCTCCCAGATTAATAACCCCAGCAGGGGTGCAGCCAACCCACCCTTTGTCCCCTTCTGCCCCCCTATCCTTGGGGAATAGCTCCCCTGATCACCCCCCCCCCCCCCCCCCCCCAGACCCATCTAACTGCCCCCTTCCTGGATTAATGGGTCCGTTAGCAACACCATTCGTTAGCAACACTATGGAGGGTGATTTGCAACTGAAATAACCTACTTTTCGATTGGTCACTTCCTGCTGTGGTTTAGTAGGCCTACTGACTGAGCAAAGAGGATGTTGGTAACTTCCTGCTGTGGTTTACGGCTTCCGCATGCTGGTCACTTCCTGCTGTGGTTTACGGCTTTCGCATGCTTCAGTTCGGCTGGCGCCTAGCCGAAGTCAGTGTGCTCGTATACTCCCTTAAAAGACCTTCGCTTGAAAAACTAGAAAAAAGCAGAAATAGTACTGTTTGTCCATCTAGAGACACCGTAGCCCGTATACACTTCCTCAAAATAGTCAGAATCTAATCTAAGATAACTCAAGAAATGTGTCATTAATTTGGATGTTTTGGATACATAATTGTACTAATCTCCCCTCTCCTTCTCTCTCTCCTGTAGACTCCGTCCGTAATAAAGGCGGTCGTGTGTTCGTCCACTGCCAAGCCGGCATCTCCCGCTCCGCCACCATCTGTCTGGCCTACCTGATGAGGACCAACCGCGTGAAGCTGGACGAGGCCTTTGAGTTCGTCAAGCAGCGCCGCAGCATCATCAGTCCTAACTTCAGCTTCATGGGCCAACTGCTACGGTTTGAGTCCCAGGTCCTGGCTACTACATCCTGCTCGTCGGAAGCCGGGAGTCCTGCCCTGGGGAAGAGCAGTACGGTCTTTAACTTCCCAGTGTCTGTCCCCGTCCACGGTTCTGCTGGACACGGACAGCTCTCCTTCCTGCACAGCCCCATCACCACCTCACCAAGCTGCTAAGGGGAAGAGTAGGACCATATGGAGGGTTGTCTGTCTTCGCCCGGACTCAAACTGTCACCATCGGTGCCTAGTCGTTGTGACTGTACTGTCACAGTACTAGTACTGTACTGTCAAAATACTAGTAGTGTACTGTCACAGTACTAGTAGTGACAGGGTCATTGACAATGTACTGTCAGTGTCACTCAACTACAGGTGACTAATCTTTGAGCTTTGGATAGACATTGAGCTCTAGAACTGAAGGAACCCATTTTGATGCCCTTCCTGGTGTAAAGGTCATAAAGAAGTGATCCTGGCATCACAGGACAAAAGGGCTAACTTTTGGAGAGACAAAACCAAGTGGCCTAGTTTATGGGTTAAATCCACAGCTCTGCCCCATCGACTTGAAAGGAGTTTCTCTCACTATCCTCTGTAGAATAAGGAATGACACCTACAGATTTGCCTAGAACACCTCAACTTCTAGGAAGAGACAGAGAAGTCAATGGCTGAAGGTGACTGGGGGAAAGAGTCAATCCTTTAAAGGAAGTTAGAAGTATTTTAATGGTATGAAGAGAAGAAATTGTAGTTAAAGAATCGTTGTCAAAGATGCAAAGTTATTTAACGAGAGTGGGCAGCTTTTGATAATTACATTTATTTTTTTTGACCTGACACAACTCTACACAAAATGGGCAAGTAAACCCTCACTTGGTCACTCACAGACAGTCATATTTATTGCTACCAACCAGACTCTCAGGAATCATGAATTACTTTCAATGTCCCACAGCTTTGTTCACACAGAGACAAACTGTCTTCCTGAGGAAATCCCGCTAATGAACGAAACCGGTTTGGATAGATCACACCTCAGACTCTTTATTGTTGACAAACAATGAATCTATCTCTGATCTCTGGCCAATCAGCCGGCTCGGAGAGTGCCAGAAGGTTTAGTTTAAAGTGGACTGGAAAACCCCATTCAAATGCAAATGTATGCCTTTTATAAAATACCATGAGACCCTGACAAACCTGATAATATTGGGGGAAACAGCCAACCAACCATCAGATACCTCTGAAACACCACCATGCCTCTGTAGTGCTAGCAGCTGTTAGCTAACGCTAGCTCTGTTAGCATCATGCTAGTTCTGTTAGCATCGTGTACTGTTAGCAGCTGCTAGCTCTATTAGCATTATTGGCCTGCTAGCTCTGTTAACATCATGTACTGTTATTAGCAGCTAGCTCTGTTAGCATTATTAGCATGCTAATTATGTTAGCATCATTAGCATGCTAGCTCTGTTAGCAATTTGTACTATTAACAGCTCTGGGAGAGTCAGAACCCCTAAAGCACTAAGATGGGGTTCAGACTCACCAGAGACTGCTGTCTGTCTGATTACCTATGTGATATTTATTGATCTAAAGTAATATATTTCTTACATCTATTTTTGCATATGTTTGTTAGTTGTTTTTGATACCTCTGAATAAATCCAATTTGTCTTTTCTACTTCATTGCAGAACTTTGTCTTCAATAAATTAGACCCAAATAAACCACAATCTATGTTTATATACATAAAGATAGTATAGATAGGATGACTACACACATAGTCCTACATCATCAATCTACTGTAACACGGACATCTAGGCCAACAAATAGGATAAACATTACAGTGGAGCAGTGTTGGACCTGGTCTACAGTGTAGCAGTGATGGACCTGGTCTACAGTGTAGCAGTGATGGACCTGGTCTACAGTGTAGCAGTGTTGGACCTGGTCTACAGTGTAGCAGTGATGGACCTGGTCTACAGTGTAGCAGTGTTGGACCTGGTCTACAGTGGAGCAGTGATGGACCTGGTCTACAGTGTAGCAGTGTTGGACCTGGTCTACAGTGTAGCAGTGATGGACCTGGTCTACAGTGTAGCAGTGATGGACCTGGTCTACAGTGTAGCAGTGTTGGACCTGGTCTACAGTGTAGCAGTGATGGACCTGGTCTACAGTGTAGCAGTGATGGACCTGGTCTACAGTGTAGCAGTGTTGGACCTGGTCTACAGTGTAGCAGTGATGGACCTGGTCTACAGTGTAGCAGTGATGGACCTGGTCTACAGTGTAGCAGTGTTGGACCTGGTCTACAGTGTAGCAGTGATGGACCTGGTCTACAGTGTAGCAGTGATGGACCTGGTCTACAGTGTAGCAGTGATGGACCTGGTCTACAGTGTAGCAGTGATGGACCTGGTCTACAGTGTAGCAGTGATGGACCTGGTCTACAGTGTAGCAGTGATGGACCTGGTCTACAGTGTAGCAGTGTTGGACCTGGTCTACAGTGTAGCAGTGTTGGACCTGGTCTACAGTGTAGCAGTGTTGGACCTGGTCTACAGGATAAACATTACAGAATTATTTATTTTATTAATAAGTTTTATCAAGATCATATTTCATAAAAATATAAAAGTTCTGGTGTATTAATCTAATCTATATGGACCCTGAAACCATTCAACATGCCTAAACCACAAAGTTCTGGTGTATTAATCTAATCTATATGGACCCTGAAACCATTCAACATGCCTAAACCACAAAGCGGTTAGCCCCTGTATATGTAGTATAGCTACCATACCTACTATAGTTCCCATACCTAGTATAGTTCCCATACCTAGTATAGTTCCCATGCCTAGTATAGTTCCCATACCTAGTATAGTTCCCTTATACCTAGTATAGTTCCCTTATACCTAGTATAGTTCCCTTATACCTAGTATAGTTCCCATACCTAGTATAGTTCCCTTATACCTAGTATAGTTCCCATACCTAGTATAGTTCACATACCTAGTATAGCTGCCATACCTAGTATAGTTCCCATACCTAGTATAGTTCCCATACCTAGTATAGTTCCCATACCTAGTATAGTTCCCATATTGTTCCCATACCTAGTATAGTTCCTTTATACCTAGTATAGTTCCCTTATACCTAGTATAGTTCCCATATAGTTCCCATACCTAGTATAGTTCCCATATAGTTCCCATACCTAGTATAGTTCCCATACCTAGTATAGTTCCCATATAGTTCCCATACCTAGTATAGTTCCCATATAGTTCCCATACCTAGGAGACTATAGTTCCCATACCTAGTATACTTCCCATACCTAGTATACTTCCCATACCTAGTATAGTTCCCATACCTAGGAGACTGTAGGTCCCATACCTAGGAGACTGTAGGTCCCATACCTAGGAGACTGTAGGTCCAATACCTAGGAGACTGTAGGTCCCATACCTAGGAGACTGTAGGTCCCATACCTAGGAGACTGTAGGTCCCATACCTAGGAGACTGTAGTTCCCATACCTAGGAGACTGTAGGTCCCATACCTAGGAGACTGTAGGTCCCATACCTAGGAGAGTGTAGGTCCCATACCTAGGAGACTGTAGGTCCCATACCTAGGAGACTGTAGGTCCCATACCTAGGAGACTGTAGGTCCCATACCTAGGAGACTGTAGGTCCCATACCTAGGAGACTGTAGGTCCCATACCTAGGAGACTGTAGGTCCCATACCTAGGAGAGTGTAGGTCCCATACCTAGGAGACTGTAGGTCCCATACCTAGGAGACTGTAGGTCCTATACCTAGGAGAGTGTAGGTCCCATACCTAGGAGACTGTAGGTCCCATACCTAGGAGAGTGTAGGTCCCATACCTAGGAGACTGTAGGTCCCATACCTAGGAGACTGTAGGTCCCATACCTAGGAGACTGTAGGTCCCATACCTAGGAGACTGTAGGTCCTATACCTAGGAGACTGTAGGTCCCATACCTAGGAGACTGTAGGTCCCATACCTAGGAGACTGTAGGTCCCATACCTAGTTCTGAGGTTCATGACGTAACAAAACAGCATTTCTTTTGTTGGTATAAACTGGATCAGTGGAAGTAATTTTTTTTTGCTTTTACATAGTAATCCAGATGACGATCTTTGAAAAAAAATCAAAGGCGTGATTGTTGACATGTGAAGACATCTGACTAACTGAGAAGGCAGATGGCCTGGTCTAAAGTTCCTATGTGAAGTAATTCCAAGTTGTGACCCCACACATTCTGCTAGGGTCTAATGCGATGGAATCTCCCTATACTGCAGGCTGCATCGGGACTCCCCCTGTATAGAATCCCCAGGGCCTTACGTATGGGGTCCATATTAATGTCTCCTATTGTCTAGACAACACAGTGTTTCCCTCCTCCCCACTGAAGTGATCACGGGCCAAGCTGGCAGCGGTCTGGGGTACCATCAACACACACACACACACACACACACACACACACACACACACACACACACACACACACACACACACACACACACACACACACACACACACACACACACACACACACACACACACACACACACACACACTAAGGAGCCCCCCTCCCCATCCCTCTTCCACACACCCCTTTGGAGGCTAGAATAAGAGCAGCTGCAAAGCGTTTGGGAAAAGTGTGAAAAGTAAACAGAAGAAAAACTAAAGAGCCTTGTGTCCCCTTTCTCCTCTCCTGTCCGCCTGTCCCTCTGTTCTCCTCATGACCAATGAGAGATGGAGATGTGTGTGTGTGTTCCTCTCAGTGGAACCCCTGTCCTTCATCCAGGGCAGACCCGTTCCTCTCAGTGGAACCCCTGTCCTTCATCCAGGGCAGACCCGTTCCTCTCAGTGGAAGCCCTGTCCTTCATCCAGGGCAGACCCGTTCCTTTCAGTGGAACCCCTGTCCTTCATCCAGGGCAGACCTGTTCCTCTCAGTGGAACCCCTGAGAACGTGTTTCTGTGGCTCCAGGGAGGTTCTGAGAACGTGTTTCTATGGTTCCATGGAGGTTCTGAGAACGTGTTTCTATGGTTCCATGGAGGTTCTGAGAACGTGTTTCTATGGTTCCATGGAGGTTCTGAGAACGTGTTTCTATGGTTCCATGGAGGTTCTGAGAACGTGTTTCTATGGTTCCAGGGAGGTTCTGAGAACGTTTTTCTATGGTTCCAGGGAGGTTCTGAGAGCGTTTTTCTATGGTTCCATGGAGGTTCTGAGAACGTGTTTCTATGGTTCCATGGAGGTTCTGAGAACGTGTTTCTATGGTTCCAGGGAGGTTCTGAGAACGTTTTTCTATGGTTCCAGAGAGGTTCTGAGAACGTGTTTCTATGGTTCCAGAGAGGTTCTGAGAGCGTGTTTCTATGGTTCCATGGAGGTTCTGAGAACGTGTTTCTATGGTTCCAGGGAGGTTCTGAGAGCGTTTTTCTGGGAGGTTTTATTAACGTTCGGTAATTAATTAAATAACGTTCTGATAACATGTTTCAATAAAACTTAGATGAACTGTTCTGAACTCCAAGCACAGATATGACACATGGAAATTAATTTGCATAGGCATTAATCATGCACATACAGTGCTGTGAAAAAGTATTTGCCCCTTTCTGATTTTCTCCATTCTTGCACATTTTTGATACTGAATGTTATCAGATTTTCAACCAAAACCTGATATTAGATAAAGGGAACCTGAGGTAACAAATACCAACAAATAATTATACTTATTTTATTTACTTAATTCACAAATGTATGCAACACCCAATGCCCCTGTGTGTAAAAGTAATTGCCCCTTATACTCAATAACTGGTTGAGCCATCATTAGCTGCAATGACTCCAACCAAACACTTCCTGTAGTTGTTGATCAGTCTCTCAGTTGTCTAGCATGAACTGCTCGTTTCAAGTCCTGCCACAACATCTCACTTGGGATTAAGTCTAGACTTTGACTAGGCCATTCCAAAACTTCAAATGTGTTGCTTTTTAACCATTTTCATGTAGACTTGATTGTGTGTTTTGGATCATTGTCTTGCTACATGACCCAGCTGTGGTTCAGCTTCAGCTCACAGACGGATGGCCTGACATTCTCATGTACAATTCTCTGATACGGAGCAGAATTCATGGTTCCTTCTAGAAAAGCATCCCCAAACCATCACACTACCATCACCATACTGACCCCAAACCATCACACTACCATCACCATGCTGACCCCAAACCATCACACTACCAACACCATGCTGACCCCAAACCATCACACTACCACCACCATGCTGACCCCAAACCATCACACTACCACCACCATGCTGACCCCAAACCATCACACTACCACCACCATGCTGACCCCAAACCATCACACTACCATCACCATGCTGACCCCAAACCATCACACTACCATCACCATGCTGACCCCAAACCATGACACTACCACCACCATGCTGACCCCAAACCATCACACTACCACCACCATGCTGACCCCAAACCATCACACTACCACCACCATGCTGACCCCAAACCATCACACTACCATCACCATGCTGACCCCAAACCATCACACTACCATCACCATGCTGACCCCAAACCATCACACTACCACCACCATGCTGACCCCAAACCATCACACTACCACCACCATGCTGACCCCAAACCATCACACTACCACCACCATGCTGACCCCAAACCATCACACTACCACCACCATGCGGACCCCAAACCATCACACTACCACCACCATGCTGGACCCCAAACCATCACACTACCACCACCATGCTGGACCCCAAACCATCACACTACAACCACCACGCTGACCCCAAACCATCACACTACCACCACCACCATGCTGACCCCAAACCATCACACTACCACCACCATGCTGACCCCAAACCATCACACTACCACCACCATGCTGACCCCAAACCATCACACTACCACCACCATGCTGGACCCCAAACCATCACACTACCACCACCATGCTGACCCCAAACCATCACACTACCATCACCATGCTGACCCCAAACCATCACACTACCATCACCATGCTGACCCCAAACCATCACACTACCACCACCATGCTGACCCCAAACCATCACACTACCACCACCATGCTGACCCCAAACCATCACACTACCATCACCATGCTGACCCCCAACCATCACACTACCACCACCACCATGCTGACCCCAAACCATCACACTACCACCACCATGCTGACCCCAAACCATCACACTACCACCACCATGCTGACCCCAAACCATCACACTACCACCACCACCATGCTGACCCCAAACCATCACACTACCACCACCACCATGCTGACCCCAAACCATCACACTACCACCACCATGCTGACCCCAAACCATCACACTACCACCACCATGCTGACCCCAAACCATCACACTACCACCACCATGCTGACCCCAAACCATCACACTACCATCACCATGCTGACCCCAAACCATCACACTACCACCACCATGCTGACCCCAAACCATCACACTACCACCACCATGCTGACCCCAAACCATCACACTACCACCACCATGCTGACCCCAAACCATCACACTACCACCACCATGCGGACCCCAAACCATCACACTACCACCACCATGCTGACCCCAAACCATCACACTACCACCACCATGCTGACCCCAAACCATCACACTACCACCACCATGCTGACCCCAAACCATCACACCACCACCACCATGCTGACCCCAAACCATCACACTACCACCACCATGCTGACCCCAAACCATCCCACTACCACCACCATGCTGACCCCAAACCATCACACCACCACCACCATGCTGACCCCAAACCATCACACTACCACCACCATGCTGACCCCAAACCATCACACTACCATCACCATGCTGACCCCAAACCATCACACTACCACCACCATGCTGACCCCAAACCATCACACTACCACCACCATGCTGACCCCAAACCATCACACTACCACCACCATGCTGGACCCCAAACCATCACACTACCACCACCATGCTGACCCCAAACCATCACACTACTACCACCACCATGCTGACCCCAAACCATCACACTACCATCACCATGCTGACCCCAAACCATCACACTACCATCACCATGCTGACCCCAAACCATCACACTACCACCACCATGCTGACCCCAAACCATCACACTACCACCACCATGCTGACCGTTGGTATAAGGTTCTTACTGTGGAATGAAGTGTTTGGTTTTCACCAGACATAATGGGACCCATCTCGTCCAAAAAGTTATACTCTCATCTGTCAAACTTACAGTCAATAACACAAAAGAAAAGAAAAATCTAAAAAAAAAATCTGTACAGTGTGTGCAAATGTAGAAGAGGAGGGAGGTAGGCAATAAATAGGCCCTAGAGGCGAAATAATTACAATTTAACAATAACACTGGAGTGACAGATGTGCAGATGATGATTTGCAAGTAGAGATACTGAGGTGCAAAAAAGCAAGAGGGTAAGTAATAATATGGGGATGAGGTAGTCGGGTGTGCTATTTACAGATGGGCTGTGTACAGGTACAGTGATCGGTAAGCTGCTCTGACAGCTGATGCTTAAAGCTAGTGAGGGAGATATAAGACTCCAGCTTCAGAGATTTTTGCAGTTCGTTCCTGTCACTGGCAGCAGAGAACTGGAAGGAAAGGCGGCCAAAGCAGGTGTTGGCTTTGGGGATGACTAGTGCAATATACCTGCTGGAGCACGTGCTACGGGTGGGTGTTGCTATGGTGACCAGTGAGCTGAGATAAGGCGGGGCTTTACCTAGCAAAGACTTATAGATGACCTGGAGCCAGCGGGTTTGGCAACGGATATGCAGTGAGGTCCAGCCAACGAGAGCATACAGGTCGCAGTGGTGGGTTGTATATGGGGATTTGGTGAGAAAACAGATGCACTCTGATAGATTATGTCCAGTTTGCTGAATAGAGTGTTGGAGGCTATTTTGTAAATGACATCGCCGAAGTCAAGGATCGATGGGATAGTCAGTTTTACGAGGGTATGTTTGGCAGCGTGAGTGAAGGAGGCTTTGTTGCGAAATAGGAAGCCGATTCTAGATTTAATTTTGAATTGGAGATGCTTAATGTGAGTCTTGAAGGAGAGTTTACAGTCTAACCAGAAACCTAGGTATTTGTAGTTGTCCACGTATTCTAGGTCAGAACTGTCAAGAGTAGTGATGCTAGTCGGGCGGGAGGGTGCGGGCAGCAATCGGTTGAAGAGCATGCACTTAGTAAAAAAACAAGTAAAAACTTGCATTTAAAAGCAGTTGGAGGCCACGAAAGGAGTGTTGTATGGCGTTGAAGCTCGTTTGGAGGTTTGTTAGCACAGTGTCCAAAGAAGGGCCAGATGTATACAGAATGATGTCGTCTGTGTAGAGGTGGATCATAGAATCACCAGCAGCAAGAGCGACATCATTGATATATACAGAGAAAAGAGTCGGCCCGAGAATTGAATCCTGTGGCTCCACCATAGAGACTGCCAGAGGCCCGGACAACAGGCCCTCTGATTTGACACACTGAACTCTATCTGAGAAGTAGTTGGTGAACCAGGCGAGGCAGTCATTTGAGAAGCAAAGGCTATTGAGTCTGCCGATAAGAATGCAGTGATTGACAGAGTCGAAAGCCTTGGCCAGGTCGATGAAGACGGCTGTCTTTTATCGATGGAGGTTATGATGTCATTTAGCACCTTGATCGTGGCTGAGGTGCACCCATGACCAGCTCGGAAACCAGATTGCATAGTGGAGAAGGTACGGTGGGATTCGAAATGTTCAGTGATCTGTTTATTAACTTGGCTTTCAAAGATTTTAGAAAGGCAGGGCAGGATGGATATAGGTCTATAACAGTTTGGGTCTTGAGTGTCTCCCCCTTTGAAGATGGGGATGACCGCGGCAGCTTTCCAATCTTTGGGGATCTCAGATGATACGAAGGAGAGATTGAATAGGCTAGTGATAGGGGGTTGCAACAATTTTGGCGGATCATTTTAGAAAGAGAGGGTCCAGATTGACTAGTCCAGCTGATTTGTAGGGATCCAGATTTTGCAGTTCTTTCAGAACATCAGCTGTCTGGATTTGGGTGAAGGAGAAGCGGGGGGGGGGGGGCAAGTTGCTGCAGGGGATGCTGAGATGTCGGCCGGGGTAGGGGTAGCCAGGTGGAAACATGGCCAGCCGTGGAAAAATGCTTATTGAAATGATCGATTATCGTAGATTTATCGGTGGTGACAGTGTTTCCTTGCCTCAGTGCAGTGGGCAGCTGGGAGGAGGTGCTCTTATTCTCCATGGACTTTACAGTGTCCCAGAACCTTTGGGAATTAGTGCTACAGGAAGCAAATTTCTGTTTGAAAAAGCTCTTCTTAGCTTTCCTAACTGACTGAGTATATTGGTTCCTGACTTCCCTGAAAAGTTGCATATCGCGGGGGCTAGTCGATGCTAATACAGAACGCCACAGGATGTTTTTGTGCTGGTCAAGGGCAGTCAGGTCTGGGGTGAACCAAGGGCTATATCTGTTTTTAGTTCTACATTTTTTGAATGGGGCATGCTTATTTAAGATGGAGAGGAAAGCACTTTTGAAGAGCAACCAGGCATCCTCTACTGACGGGATGAGGTCAATATCCTTCCAGGATACCCGGGCCAGGTCGATTAGAAAGGCCTGCTCGCTGAAGTGTTATAGGGAGCGTTTGACAGTGGTGAAGGGTGGTTGATTGACCGCAGACCCATTACGGATGCAGGCAATGAGGCAGTGATCGCTGAGATCCATGTTCCAATTTAGATCACCTAACAGTGCGAACTCTGAAGATAGATGGGGGGCAATCCGTTCACATATGGTGTCCAGGGCACAGCTGGGGGCTGAAGGGGGTCTATAACAAGCAGCAACGGTGAGAGACTTGTTTCTGGAGAGGTGGATTTTTAAAAGTAGAAGTTTGAATTGTTTGGGTACAGAGCCTATAGTATAGGATAGGATAGGATATAGACTATAGGATAGTACGACAGAACTCTGCAGGCTCTCACTGCAGTAGATTGCAGCTCCGCCCCCTTTGACAGTTCTATCTTGTCGGAAAATGTTCTAGTTAGGAATGAAAAGGATGACCATAAAGGTGCTTCCGAGTGCTTCTTGGCAAACTTGAGTCAACTTTTTGTTGTTATTTGAAAATCTCAGGTTCCCGTTATCTAATATCGGGTTTTGGTTGAAGATCTGATAACATTCAATATCAAAAATATACAAAGTAGAGAAAATTAGAAAGGGGGCAAATACTTTTTCACGGCACTGTATGGTCCTCAGAACGTTTTGTGCTAGCTGGGAAGTGCTTACCTCACCCCACCAACTCACCATAGACAAGCTGGGAGTTTGGTGACATATGTGCTACTCCCCCTTCTCTCTCTCCCCCTCATCCTTTCACCCTTCTCCCCCCACTTCACCCTTCTTCTCCCCCCACTTCTCCTCCTCCCAGCCTCCTGTTCTTTTGTGTCTTTTCACTTCCTGTTGTTAAGGATGAGGTCACAGGGATAAGGAGGAGATGGGAGTGTGTGTGTGTGTGTGTGTGTGTGTGTGTGTGTGTGTGTGTGTGTGTGTGTGTGTGTGTGTGTGTGTGTGTGTGTGTGTGTGTGTGTGTGTGTGTGTGTGTGTGTGTGTGTGTGTGTGTGTGTGTGTGTGTGTGTGTGTGTGTGCGTGTGTGTGTGTGTGTGTGTGTCACCTCATTGGCCCATCTTTATAAGCAAGACGAATGTGAAAGTAACCTTCAGTCAAATCACACCCAGGACAGAGAAGAGGATCACACCGTTTGGTGTGTCAACACAGTGACAATGTCAACACCGTTGAAATAGGAAATGGTGGCCTCTTAATGTTGACAGCCTGTGACCAGCTTGACCAACTTGATGCTGTGGACCACTTGGAAAATATTAGACTAATTTACTTCAGTAATAATCTGTACTACTTTTTACTCATCACTTTTTATCTCCTGATAAAGTTACGGTGTTTTATGATTAGTTATGTTGTTGTTGATTATTTGTTGCTTATGGTGCTTCTTTGTTGCTGTCTATGAAAAGAAACGTTTTTTTGGCCATAGACTAGTGAGAGTCTCTTTGGTAATGAGCTCCATCAGGGCTGTGAAAGAGAATAATGACTGGCTATGGAATCAGACACGACTGGAACACTCTGGAATTCTTATCTTCACATTGCCAAAACCTCATCATCTCTCAATAACTTCAAAAACGAAGACTACTCAGTAATCTCCATGAAGACTGGGGGTCAGCCTGATGAACCAAACTACTCAGTAATCTCCTCCATGAAGACTGGGGGTCAGCCTGATGAACCAAACTACTCAGAAATCTCCTCCATGAAGACTGGGGGTCAGCCTGATGAACCAAACTACTCAGAAATCTCCTCCATGAAGACTGGAGGTCAGCCTGATGAACCAAACTACTCAGAAATCTCCTCCATGAAGACTGGGGGTCAGCCTGATGAACCAAACTACTCAGTAATCTCCTCCATGAAGACTGGGGGTCAGCCTGATGAACCAAACTACTCAGTAATCTCCTCCATGAAGACTGGGGGTCAGCCTGATGAACCAAACTACTCAGTAATCTCCTCCATGAAGACTGGGGGTCAGCCTGATGAACCAAACTACTCAGTAATCTCCTCCATGAAGACTGGGGATCAGCCTGATGAACCAAACTACTCAGTAATCTCCTCCATGAAGACTGGGGGTCAGCCTGATGAACCAAACTACTCACTACTTAGATTTCACCTCCTTCTTAAAGGCCAAATTTAGACTGTTAAACAAGAACACTGTCCATATCAGATTTTGTATACGGTTAATGAGTCGGCTCAACATATTTATGAACGTCTGTACCTGATGTCCCTTGTGGTGGGCTATCTCATGAATTGCTATGACGTATTAAGGTGAGCAGATACCCGGGGCTGTTGATTTGTGAGTTGCCCTTCATGCCAGCTCCCATACCCTACAATTCTGTATCTCTTTGTGGCTTATTTGAATACAGGTAGATGAGAAAAACCACATCCCTGATTGGCAGATGAGTGGCGACACTGATTAGAAGCACCTGCTGCTCATTGGTTGTTCTTTACAAATGCTGTTTTGAATTATAAATAAAATAGTACCTACACACTGAAGGCTGTGAAGCCACAACGTCTGTGTACGTATTATCCCCGACGCAGTGAAAATAATGTAAACACATGGAATAATGAAGTAAACTTTTAGGAGGCATCTTTTTGAGGACCCATTACCCCTTTTTGTTGGTCTGAATTGGGTTTTACACCCCTGTTAGTGAGCATTTCTCCTTTGACAAGATAATCCATCCACCTGACAGGTGTGGCACATCAAGAAGCTGATTAAACAGCATGAACATTACAAAGGTGCACCTTGTGCTGGGCCACATATGTCACAGGTTTTTGAGGGAGCGTGCAATTGGCACACTGACTGCAGGAATGTCCAACAGAGCTGTTAGCAGATAATTGAATGTTCATTTCTCTACCATAAGCTGTTTTCCAATGTCGTTTTAGAGAATTTTGCAGTATGTCCAACCGGCCTCACAACCGCAGATGGCGTCATTTAAGCGAGCAGTTTGCTGATGTCAGTGTTGTGAACAGAGTGACCCATGGAGGGGTTAGGGTATGGGGCAGGCATAAGCTACAGACAACAAACACAATTGCATTTTATCGATGGCTGTTTGAAAGATAGAGGTACCGTGACGAGATCCTGAGGCCCATTGTCGTGCCATTCATCCGCCACCATCACCTCATGCTACATACTCACCAGACATGTCACCCATTGACACTGTTTGGGATGTACAACAGCGTGTCCCAGGACAACAGCGTGTCCCAGGACAACAGCGTGTCCCAGGACAACAGGACAACAGCGTGTCCCAGGACAACAGGACAACAGCGTGTCCCAGGACAACAGCGTGTCCCAGGACAACAGGACAACAGCGTGTCCCAGGACAACAGCGTGTCCCAGGACAACAGGACAACAGCGTGTCCCAGGACAACAGCGTGTCCCAGGACAACAGGGCAACAGCGTGTCCCAGTACAACAGGACAACAGCGTGTCCCAGTACAACAGGACAACAGCGTGTCCCAGTACAACAGCGTGTCCCAGGACAACAGCGTGTCCCAGTACAACAGGACAACAGCGTGTCCCAGTACAACAGCGTGTCCCAGGACAACAGGACAACAGCGTGTCCCAGGACAACAGGACAACAGCGTGTCCCAGGACAACAGGACAAAAGCGTGTCCCAGGACAACAGCGTGTCCCAGTACAACAGGACAACAGCGTGTCCCAGTACAACAGCGTGTCCCAGGACAACAGGACAACAGCGTGTCCCAGTACAACAGGACAACAGCGTGTCCCAGTACAACAGCGTGTCCCAGGACAACAGCGTGTCCCAGTACAACAGGACAACAGCGTGTCCCAGTACAACAGCGTGTCCCAGGACAACAGGACAACAGCGTGTCCCAGGACAACAGGACAACAGCGTGTCCCAGGACAACAGGACAAAAGCGTGTCCCAGGACAACAGCGTGTCCCAGTACAACAGGACAACAGCGTGTCCCAGTACAACAGCGTGTCCCAGGACAACAGGACAACAGCGTGTCCCAGTACAACAGGACAACAGCGTGTCCCAGTACAACAGCGTGTCCCAGTACAACAGCGTGTCCCAGGACAACAGGACAACAGCGTGTCCCAGTACAACAGCGTGTCCCAGTACAACAGCGTGTCCCAGTACAACAGCGTGTCCCAGTACAACAGCGTGTCCCAGTACAACAGCGTGTCCCAGTACAACAGCGTGTCCCAGGACAACAGCGTGTCCCAGTACAACAGCGTGTCCCAGTACAACAGCGTGTCCCAGGACAACAGGACAACAGCGTGTCCCAGTACAACAGCGTGTCCCAGTACAACAGCGTGTCCCAGTACAACAGCGTGTCCCAGTACAACAGCGTGTCCCAGTACAACAGCGTGTCCCAGTACAACAGCGTGTCCCAGGACAACAGGACAACAGCGTGTCCCAGGACAACAGCGTGTCCCAGGACAACAGCGTGTCCCAGTACAACAGCGTGTCCCAGTACAACAGGACAACAGCGTGTCCCAGGACAACAGCGTGTCCCAGTACAACAGCGTGTCCCAGGACAACAGGACAACAGCGTGTCCCAGTACAACAGCGTGTCCCAGTACAACAGCGTGTCCCAGTACAACAGCGTGTCCCAGTACAACAGCGTGTCCCAGTACAACAGCGTGTCCCAGGACAACAGCGTGTCCCAGGACAACAGCGTGTCCCAGGACAACAGCGTGTCCCAGTACAACAGCGTGTCCCAGTACAACAGGACAACAGCGTGTCCCAGGACAACAGCGTGTCCCAGTACAACAGCGTGTCCCAGGACAACAGGACAACAGCGTGTCCCAGTACAACAGCGTGTCCCAGGACAACAGCGTGTCCCAGTACAACAGCGTGTCCCAGTACAACAGCGTGTCCCAGTACAACAGCGTGTCCCAGTACAACAGGACAACAGCGTGTCCCAGGACAACAGCGTGTCCCAGTACAACAGCGTGTCCCAGGACAACAGGACAACAGCGTGTCCCAGTACAACAGCGTGTCCCAGTACAACAGCGTGTCCCAGTACAACAGGACAACAGCGTGTCCCAGTACAACAGCGTGTCCCAGGACAACAGCGTGTCCCAGGACAACAGGGTGTCCCAGTACAACAGGACAACAGCGTGTCCCAGTACAACACCGTGTCCCAGTACAACAGCGTGTCCCAGGACAACAGGACAACAGCGTGTCCCAGTACAACAGCGTGTCCCAGTACAACAGCGTGTCCCAGTACAACAGCGTGTCCCAGGACAACAGGACAACAGCGTGTCCCAGTACAACAGAGTGTCCCAGTACAACAGCGTGTCCCAGTACAACAGCGTGTCCCAGGACAACAGCGTGTCCCAGGACAACAGCGTGTCCCAGGACAACAGCGTGTCCCAGTACAACAGCGTGTCCCAGTACAACAGCGTGTCCCAGGACAACAGCGTGTCCCAGGACAACAGCGTGTCCCAGGACAACAGGACAACAGCGTGTCCCAGTACAACAGGACAACAGCGTGTCCCAGTACAACAGGACAACAGCGTGTCCCAGTACAACAGCGTGTCCCAGGACAACAGCGTGTCCCAGTACAACAGCGTGTCCCAGTACAACAGGACAACAGCGTGTCCCAGGTCAACAGCGTGTCCCAGTACAACAGCGTGTCCCAGTACAACAGCGTGTCCCAGTACAACAGCGTGTCCCAGGACAACAGGACAACAGCGTGTCCCAGTACAACAGCGTGTCCCGGTACAACAGCGTGTCCCAGTACAACAGCGTGTCCCAGTACAACAGGGCAACAGCGTGTCCCAGGACAACAGGACAACAGCGTGTCCCAGGTCAACAGCGTGTCCCAGTACAACAGGACAACAGCGTGTCCCAGGTCAACAGCGTGTCCCAGTACAACAGCGTGTCCCAGTACAACAGCGTGTCCCAGGACAACAGGACAACAGCGTGTCCCAGGACAACAGGACAACAGCGTGTCCCAGGACAACAGCGTGTCCCAGTACAACAGGACAACAGCGTGTCCCAGTACAACAGGACAACAGCGTGTCCCAGTACAACAGGACAACAGCGTGTCCCAGTACAACAGCGTGTCCCAGTACAACAGCGTGTCCCAGGACAACAGCGTGTCCCAGTACAACAGCGTGTCCCAGGTCAACAGCGTGTCCCAGTACAACAGCGTGTCCCAGTACAACAGCGTGTCCCAGGACAACAGCGTGTCCCAGTACAACAGCGTGTCCCAGTACAACAGCGTGTCCCAGGACAACAGCGTGTCCCAGTACAACAGAGTGTCCCAGTACAACAGCGTGTCCCAGGACAACAGCGTGTCCCAGTACAACAGCGTGTCCCAGTACAACAGCGTGTCCCAGGACAACAGCGTGTCCCAGGACAACAGCGTGTCCCAGTACAACAGCGTGTCCCAGGACAACAGGTCAACAGCGTGTCCCAGGACAACAGCGTGTCCCAGTACAACAGCGTGTCCCAGTACAACAGCGTGTCCCAGTACAACAGCGTGTCCCAGTACAACAGCGTGTCCCAGGACAACAGGACAACAGCGTGTCCCAGGACAACAGGACAACAGCGTGTCCCAGGACAACAGCGTGTCCCAGGACAACAGCGTGTCCCAGTACAACAGCGTGTCCCAGTACAACAGCGTGTCCCAGTACAACAGCGTGTCCCAGGACAACAGCGTGTCCCAGGACAACAGGACAACAGCGTGTCCCAGGTCAACAGCGTGTCCCAGTACAACAGGACAACAGCGTGTCCCAGGTCAACAGTACAACAGCGTGTCCCAGGACAACAGCGTGTCCCAGGACAACAGCGTGTCCCAGTACAACAGAGTGTCCCAGGACAACAGCGTGTCCCAGGACAACAGCGTGTCCCAGGACAACAGCGTGTCCCAGTACAACAGCGTGTCCCAGGACAACAGCGTGTCCCAGTACAACAGAGTGTCCCAGGACAACAGCGTGTCCCAGGACAACAGCGTGTCCCAGGACAACAGCGTGTCCCAGGACAACAGCGTGTCCCGGTACAACAGCGTGTCCCGGTACAACAGCGTGTCCCAGGACAACAGCGTGTCCCAGTACAACAGCGTGTCCCGGTACAACAGCGTGTCCCAGGACAACAGCGTGTCCCAGGACAACAGCGTGTCCCAGTACAACAGCGTGTCCCAGGACAACAGGACAACAGCGTGTCCCAGTACAACAGCGTGTCCCATGACAACAGCGTGTCCCAGGACAACAGCGTGTCCCAGGACAACAGCGTGTCCCAGTACAACAGGACAACAGCGTGTCCCAGGACAACAGGACAACAGCGTGTCCCAGGACAACAGCGTGTCCCAGGACAACAGCGTGTCCCAGTACAACAGCGTGTCCCAGGACAACAGCGTGTCCCAGTACAACAGGACAACAGCGTGTCCCAGGACAACAGCGTGTCCCAGGACAACAGCGTGTCCCAGTACAACAGCGTGTCCCAGTACAACAGCGTGTCCCAGGACAACAGCGTGTCCCAGGACAACAGCGTGTCCCAGTACAACAGCGTGTCCCGGTACAACAGCGTGTCCCAGTACAACAGCGTGTCCCAGTACAACAGCGTGTCCCAGGACAACAGCGTGTCCCAGGACAACAGCGTGTCCCAGGACAACAGGACAACAGCGTGTCCCAGTACAACAGCGTGTCCCAGTACAACAGCGTGTCCCAGGACAACAGCGTGTCCCAGGACAACAGCGTGTCCCAGGACAACAGGACAACAGCGTGTCCCAGTACAACAGCGTGTCCCAGTACAACAGCGTGTCCCAGTACAACAGCGTGTCCCAGGACAACAGCGTGTCCCAGTACAACAGCGTGTCCCAGTACAACAGCGTGTCCCAGGACAACAGCGTGTCCCAGTACAACAGCGTGTCCCAGGACAACAGCGTGTCCCAGGACAACAGGACAACAGCGTGTCCCAGTACAACAGCGTGTCCCAGGACAACAGCGTGTCCCAGGACAACAGGACAACAGCGTGTCCCAGTACAACAGCGTGTCCCAGTACAACAGCGTGTCCCAGTATAACAGGACAACAGCGTGTCCCAGGACAACAGGACAACAGCGTGTCCCAGTACAACAGCGTGTCCCAGGACAACAGGACAACAGCGTGTCCCAGGACAACAGGACAACAGCGTGTCCCAGTACAACAGCGTGTCCCGGTACAACAGCGTGTCCCAGGACAACAGCGTGTCCCAGGACAACAGGACAACAGCGTGTCCCAGTACAACAGCGTGTCCCAGTACAACAGCGTGTCCCAGGACAACAGCGTGTCCCAGTACAACAGCGTGTCCCAGGACAACAGGACAACAGCGTGTCCCAGGACAACAGCGTGTCCCAGGACAACAGGACAACAGCGTGTCCCAGGTCAACAGCGTGTCCCAGGACAACAGCGTGTCCCAGTACAACAGCGTGTCCCAGTACAACAGCGTGTCCCAGTACAACAGCGTGTCCCAGGACAACAGCGTGTCCCAGTACAACAGCGTGTCCCAGTACAACAGCGTGTCCCAGTACAACAGCGTGTCCCAGTACAACAGCGTGTCCCAGGACAACAGCGTGTCCCAGTACAACAGCGTGTCCCAGTACAACAGCGTGTCCCAGTACAACAGCGTGTCCCGGTACAACAGCGTGTCCCGGTACAACAGCGTGTCCCAGTACAACAGCGTGTCCCAGTACAACAGCGTGTCCCAGGACAACAGCGTGTCCCAGGACAACAGCGTGTCCCAGTACAACAGCGTGTCCCAGTACAACAGCGTGTCCCAGGACAACAGCGTGTCCCAGTACAACAGCGTGTCCCAGTACAACAGGACAACAGCGTGTCCCAGTACAACAGCGTGTCCCAGGACAACAGCGTGTCCCAGTACAACAGCGTGTCCCAGGTCAACAGCGTGTCCCAGTACAACAGCGTGTCCCAGGTCAACAGCGTGTCCCAGGACAACAGCGTGTCCCAGGACAACAGCGTGTCCCAGGACAACAGCGTGTCCCAGTACAACAGCGTGTCCCAGGACAACAGGGCAACAGCGTGTCCCAGGACAACAGCGTGTCCCAGTACAACAGCGTGTCCCAGGACAACAGCGTGTCCCAGTACAACAGGGCAACAGCGTGTCCCAGGACAACAGCGTGTCCCAGTACAACAGGGCAACAGCGTGTCCCAGGACAACAGCGTGTCCCAGTACAACAGCGTGTCCCAGGACAACAGGACAACAGCGTGTCCCAGGTCAACAGCGTGTCCCAGGACAACAGCGTGTCCCAGGACAACAGGACAACAGCGTGTCCCAGGACAACAGGACAACAGCGTGTCCCAGGTCAACAGCGTGTCCCAGTACAACAGGACAACAGGACAACAGCGTGTCCCAGGTCAACAGCGTGTCCCAGTACAACAGGACAACAGCGTGTCCCAGGACAACAGGACAACAGCGTGTCCCAGGTCAACAGCGTGTCCCAGTACAACAGGACAACAGGACAACAGCGTGTCCCAGGTCAACAGCGTGTCCCAGGACAACAGGACAACAGCGTGTCCCAGGTCAACAGCGTGTCCCAGGACAACAGGACAACAGCGTGTCCCAGGTCAACAGCGTGTCCCAGGACAACAGGACAACAGCGTGTCCCAGTACAACAGCGTGTCCCAGTACAACAGCGTGTCCCAGTACAACAGCGTGTCCCAGGACAACAGCGTGTCCCAGGTCAACAGCGTGTCCCAGGACAACAGCGTGTCCCAGTACAACAGCGTGTCCCAGTACAACAGCGTGTCCCAGGTCAACAGCGTGTCCCAGGTCAACAGCGTGTCCCAGGACAACAGCGTGTCCCAGGACAACAGGACAACAGCGTGTCCCAGGACAACAGCGTGTCCCGGTACAACAGCGTGTCCCAGTACAACAGCGTGTCCCAGGTCAACAGCGTGTCCCAGTACAACAGCGTGTCCCAGGTCAACAGCGTGTCCCAGGACAACAGCGTGTCCCAGGACAACAGCGTGTCCCAGGTCAACAGCGTGTCCCAGTACAACAGCGTGTCCCAGTACAACAGCGTGTCCCAGGTCAACAGCGTGTCCCAGGACAACAGGACAACAGCGTGTCCCAGGACAACAGTACAACAGCGTGTCCCAGGTCAACAGCGTGTCCCAGGACAACAGCGTGTCCCAGGTCAACAGCGTGTCCCAGTACAACAGCGTGTCCCAGTACAACAGCGTGTCCCAGGACAACAGTACAACAGCGTGTCCCAGGTCAACAGCGTGTCCCAGTACAACAGCGTGTCCCAGTACAACAGCGTGTCCCAGTACAACAGCGTGTCCCAGGTCAACAGCGTGTCCCAGGTCAACAGCGTGTCCCAGGACAACAGCGTGTCCCAGTTTCCGCCAATATCCAGCAAATCCGCTCAGCAATTGAAGAGGAGTGGAGCAACATTCCACGGGCCACAATCAACATCCTGATCAACTCTTGTGTCACACTGCATGAGTCAGATTGTGGTCACAAATGTATCTGGGACCAACAGATGCATATCTGTATTCCCAGTCATGTCAAATCTATAGATTAGGACCTAATGAATTTATTTCAATTGATTGATTTCCTCATATGAAATGTAACTCAATATAATTCTTAGAAAATTGTTGCGTGTTGCTTTTATATTTTTCTTCAGTCTAGTTGACATCAGTAAAGTTCTGCCATCTCTGATTCTGAGACTCTGCATGGTCAATCCTCTGTTTGGCCATACAACGTCGACTTTCTTTTCTAAACAACACCATTTTTTAAAAACTTTGGCAAAAGATAAAAGTCTACAAAACTTAGACCACTCTGTTTGTTACATATTTTAGTTTTGGGAACTAAAAACTATATTTAGATTAAATGTTTCATTCATGAAAAAATGTGCAGAAATGGCAGTAAAAAAATCCATCTCGTTTCATCTTCTACCACTGCCGGCCACTGGGCTTCCTCTCTCGACCATATTTGGTCGTGTGTGGAAACTCCAAGCGGACGCTTCACAGTTGTGACTCGTTTCAAAAATCTACGCATATGTCACACATCATTACTTCACAGGAGAGTCATTTAAACTTTTTTTTTTTTTAAATCAAAATGCGTTTTTTTTGGCAGAAATGCCTTCGGAAAAATTTGAACTTACATGTGCCTTAATAACAAACCTGTATGATGATCATGATGGTCAGTATGTCCAGGTAATCCTGTCTATAACATGATGGTCAGTATGTCCAGGTAATCCTGTCTATAATATGAGCTGGTCAGTATGTCTAGGTAATCCTGTCTATAACATGATGGTCAGTATGTCCAGGTAATCCTGTCTATAATATGAGCTGGTCAGTATGTCCTGGTAATCCTGTCTATAACATGATGGTCAGTATGTCCAGGTAATCCTGTCTATAATATGAGCTGGTCAGTATGTCTAGGTAATCCTGTCTATAATATGAGCTGGTCAGTATGTCCAGGTAATCCTGTCTATAATATGAGCTGGTCAGTGTGTCCAGGTAATCCTGTCTATAATATGAGCTGGTCAGTATGTCCAGGTAATCCTGTCTATAATATGAGCTGGTCAGTATGTGTAGGTAATCCTGTCTATAATATGAGCGGGTCAGTATGTGTGGGTAATCCTGTCTATAATATGAGCTGGTCAGTATATCCAGGTAATCCTGTCTATAATATGAGATGGTCAGTATGTCCAGGTAATCCTGTCTATAATATGAGCGGGTCAGTATGTCCAGGTAATCCTGTCTATAATATGAGCGGGTCAGTATGTCCAGGTAATCCTGTCTATAATATGAGCGGGTCAGTATGTCCAGGTAATCCTGTCTATAATATGAGCTGGTCAGTATGTGTAGGTAATCCTGTCTATAATATGAGCTGGTCAGTATGTCCAGGTAATCCTGTCTATAATATGAGCTGGTCAGTATGTGTAGGTAATCCTGTCTATAACATGATGGTCAGTATGTCCAGGTAATCCTGTCTATAATATGAGCGGGTCAGTATGTCCAGGTAATCCTGTCTATAACATGATGGTCAGTATGTCCAGGTAATCCTGTCTATAATATGAGCTGGTCAGTATGTCCAGGTAATCCTGTCTATAATATGAGCTGGTCAGTATGTCCAGGTAATCCTGTCTATAATATGAGCTGGTCAGTATGTCCAGGTAATCCTGTCTATAATATGAGCTGGTCAGTATGTCCAGGTAATCCTGTCTATAATATGAGCTGGTCAGTATGTCCAGGTAATCCTGTCTATAATATGAGCTGGTCAGTATGTCCAGGTAATCCTGTCTATAACATGATGGTCAGTATGTCCAGGTAATCCTGTCTATAACATGATGGTCAGTATGTCCAGGTAATCCTGTCTATAACATGATGGTCAGTATGTCCAGGTAATCCTGTCTATAACATGAGCTGGTCAGTATGTCCAGGTAATCCTGTCTATAATATGAGCTGGTCAGTGTGTCCAGGTAATCCTGTCTATAACATGATGGTCAGTATGTGTAGGTAATCCTGTCTATAACATGATGGTCAGTATGTCCAGGTAATCCTGTCTATAACATGAGCTGGTCAGTATGTGTAGGTAATCCTGTCTATAACATGATGGTCAGTATGTCCAGGTAATCCTGTCTATAATATGAGCTGGTCAGTATGTCCAGGTAATCCTGTCTATAACATGATGGTCAGTATGTCCAGGTAATCCTGTCTATAACATGATGGTCAGTATGTCCAGGTAATCCTGTCTATAATATGAGCGGGTCAGTATGTCTAGGTAATCCTGTCTATAATATGAGCTGGTCAGTATGTGTAGGTAATCCTGTCTATAATATGAGCTGGTCAGTATGTCCAGGTAATCCTGTCTATAATATGAGCGGGTCAGTATGTCCAGGTAATCCTGTCTATAACATGATGGTCAGTATGTCCAGGTAATCCTGTCTATAATATGAGCGGGTCAGTATGTGTAGGTAATCCTGTCTATAATATGAGCGGGTCAGTATGTCCAGGTAATCCTGTCTATAATATGAGCGGGTCAGTATATCTAGGTAATCCTGTCTATAATATGAGCGGGTCAGTATGTCCAGGTAATCCTGTCTATAATATGAGCGGGTCAGTATGTCCAGGTAATCCTGTCTATAATATGAGCGGGTCAGCATGTCCAGGTAATCCTGTCTATAATATGAGCGGGTCAGTATGTCCAGGTAATCCTGTCTATAATATGAGCTGGTCAGTATGTCTAGGTAATCCTGTCTATAATATGAGCGGGTCAGTATGTCCAGGTAATCCTGTCTATAATATGAGCGGGTCAGTATGTCCAGGTAATCCTGTCTATAATATGAGCGGGTCAGTATGTCCAGGTAATCCTGTCTATAATATGAGCGGGTCAGTATGTCCAGGTAATCCTGTCTATAATATGAGCGGGTCAGTATGTGTAGGTAATCCTGTCTATAATATGAGCGGGTCAGTATGTGTAGGTGATCCTGTCTATAATATGAGCGGGTCAGTATGTCCAGGTAATCCTGTCTATAATATGAGCGGGTCAGCATGTCCAGGTAATCCTGTCTATAATATGAGCGGGTCAGTATGTCTAGGTAATCCTGTCTATAATATGAGCGGGTCAGTATGTCCAGGTAATCCTGTCTATAATATGAGCGGGTCAGTATGTCCAGGTAATCCTGTCTATAATATGAGCTGGTCAGTATGTCCAGGTAATCCTGTCTATAATATGAGCGGGTCAGTATGTCCAGGTAATCCTGTCTATAATATGAGCGGGTCAGCATGTCCAGGTAATCCTGTCTATAATATGAGCTGGTCAGTATGTCTAGGTGATCCTGTCTATAATATGAGCGGGTCAGTATGTGTAGGTAATCCTGTCTATAATATGAGCGGGTCAGTATGTCCAGGTAATCCTGTCTATAATATGAGCGGGTCAGTATGTGTAGGTAATCCTGTCTATAATATGAGCGGGTCAGTATGTCCAGGTAATCCTGTCTATAATATGAGCGGGTCAGTATGTCCAGGTAATCCTGTCTATAATATGAGCGGGTCAGTATATCTAGGTAATCCTGTCTATAATATGAGCTGGTCAGTATGTGTAGGTAATCCTGTCTATAATATGAGCGGGTCAGTATGTCCAGGTAATCCTGTCTATAATATGAGCTGGTCAGTATGTCCAGGTAATCCTGTCTATAACATGATGGTCAGTATGTCCAGGTAATCCTGTCTATAATATGAGCGGGTCTGTATGTCCAGGTAATCCTGTCTATAATATGAGCTGGTCAGTATGTCCAGGTAATCTGTCTATAATATGAGCTGGTCAGTATGTCCAGGTAATCCTGTCTATAATATGAGCTGGTCAGTATGTCCAGGTAATCCTGTCTATAATATGAGCTGGTCAGTGTGTCCAGGTAATCCTGTCTATAATATGAGCTGGTCAGTATGTGTAGGTAATCCTGTCTATAATATGAGCGGGTCAGTATGTCCAGGTAATCCTGTCTATAATATGAGCTGGTCAGTATGTCCAGGTAATCCTGTCTATAATATGAGCTGGTCAGTATGTCCAGGTAATCCTGTCTATAATATGAGCGGGTCAGTATGTCCAGGTAATCCTGTCTATAATATGAGCGGGTCAGTATGTCCAGGTAATCCTGTCTATAATATGAGCGGGTCAGTATGTCCAGGTAATCCTGTCTATAATATGAGCTGGTCAGTATGTCCAGGTGATCCTGTCTATAATATGAGTTGGTCAGTATGTCCAGGTAATCCTGTCTATAATATGAGCTGGTCAGTATGTCCAGGTGATCCTGTCTATAATATGATGGTCAGTATGTCCAGGTAATCCTGTCTATAATATGAGCTGGTCAGTATGTCCAGGTAATCCTGTCTATAACCTGATGGTCAGTATGTCCAGGTAATCCTGTCTATAATATGATGGTCAGTATGTCCAGGTAATCCTGTCTATAACATGAGCTGGTCAGTATGTCCAGGTAATCCTGTCTATAATATGATGGTCAGTATGTCCAGGTAATCCTGTCTATAATATGATGGTCAGTATGTCCAGGTAATCCTGTCTATAACATGATGGTCAGTGTGTCTAGGTAATCCTGTCTATAACATGATGGTCAGTATGTCCAGGTAATCCTGTCTATAATATGATGGTCAGTATGTCCAGGTAATCCTGTCTATAACATCAGCTGGTCAGTATGTCCAGGTAATCCTGTCTATAACATGATGGTCAGTATGTCCAGGTAATCCTGTCTATAATATGAACTGGTCAGTATGTCCAGGTAATCCTGTCTATAATAGGAGCTGGTCAGTGTGTCCAGGTAATCCTGTCTATAATATGAGCTGGTCAGTATGTCCAGGTAATCCTGTCTATAATATGAGCTGGTCAGTATGTCCAGGTAATCCTGTCTATAACATGATGGTCACTGTGTCCAGGTAATCCTGTCTATAATATGATGGTCAGTATGTCCAGGTAATCCTGTCTATAACATGAGCTGGTCAGTATGTCCAGGTAATCCTGTCTATAACATGATGGTCAGTATGTCCAGGTAATCCTGTCTATAATATAATGGTCAGTATGTCCAGGTAATCCTGTCTATAATATGATGGTCAGTATGTCCAGGTAATCCTGTCTATAATATGAGCTGGTCAGTATGTCCAGGTAATCCTGTCTATAATATGATGGTCAGTATGTCCAGGTAATCCTGTCTATAACATGATGGTCAGTATGTCCAGGTAATCCTGTCTATAATATGATGGTCAGTATGTCCAGGTAATCCTGTCTATAATATGAGCTGGTCAGTATGTCCAGGTAATCCTGTCTATAACATGATGGTCAGTATGTCCAGGTAATCCTGTCTGTAACATGATGGTCAGTATGTCCAGGTAATCCTGTCTATAATATGAACTGGTCAGTATGTCCAGGTAATCCGGTCTATAATATGAGCGGGTCAGTATGTCCAGGTAATCCTGTCTATAATATGAGCTGCTCAGTATGTCCAGGTAATCCTGTTTATAATATGATGGTCAGTATGTCCAGGTAATCCTGTCTATAACATGATGGTCAGTATGTCCAGGTAATCCTGTCTATAATATGATGGTCAGTATGTCCAGGTAATCCTGTCTATAACATGATGCTCAGTATGTCCAGGTAATCCTGTCTATAATATGAGCGGGTCAGTATGTGTAGGTAATCCTGTCTATAATATGAGTGGGTCAGTATGTGTAGGTAATCCTGTCTATAATATGAGCTTGTCAGTATGTCCAGGTAATCCTGTCTATAATATGAGCTGGTCAGTATGTGTAGGTAATCCTGTCTATAATATGAGCTGGTCAGTATGTCCAGGTAATCCTGTCTATAATATGAGCGGGTCAGTATGTCCAGGTAATCCTGTCTATAATATGAGCTGGTCAGTATGTCCAGGTAATCCTGTCTATAATATGAGCTGGTCAGTATGTCCAGGTAATCCTGTCTATAATATGAGCTGGTCAGTATGTCCAGGTAATCCTGTCTATAATATGAGCTGGTCAGTATGTGTAGGTAATCCTGTCTATAATATGAACTGGTCAGTATGTCCAGGTAATCCTGTCTATAATATGATGGTCAGTATGTCCAGGTAATCCTGTCTATAATATGAGCTGGTCAGTATGTCCAGGTAATCCTGTCTATAATATGAACTGGTCAGTATGTCTAGGTAATCCTGTCTATAATATGAGCTTGTCAGTATGTCCAGGTAATCCTGTCTATAATATGAGCGGGTCAGTATGTGTAGGTAATCCTGTCTATAATATGAGCTGGTCAGTATGTCCAGGTAATCCTGTCTATAATATGAACTGGTCAGTATGTCCAGGTAATCCTGTCTATAATATGAGCTTGTCAGTATGTCCAGGTAATCCTGTCTATAATATGAACTGGTCAGTATGTCTAGGTAATCCTGTCTATAATATGAGCTGGTCAGTATGTCCAGGTAATCCTGTCTATAACATGATGGTCAGTATGTCTAGGTAATCCTGTCTATAATATGAGCTGGTCAGTATGTCCAGGTAATCCTGTCTATAACATGATGGTCAGTATGTCCAGGTAATCCTGTCTATAATATGAGCTGGTCAGTATGTCCAGGTAATCCTGTCTATAATATGAACTGGTCAGTATGTCCAGGTAATCCTGTCTATAACATGATGGTCAGTATGTCCAGGTAATCCTGTCTATAACATGAGCTGGTCAGTATGTCCAGGTAATCCTGTCTATAACATGATGCTCAGTATGTCCAGGTAATCCTGTCTATAATATGAGCTGGTCAGTATGTCCAGGTAATCCTGTCTATAATATGATGGTCAGTATGTCCAGGTAATCCTGTCTATAACATGAGATGGTCAGTATGTCCAGGTAATCCTGTCTATAATATGAACTGGTCAGTATGTCCAGGTAATCCTGTCTATAATATGAGCTGGTCAGTATGTGCAGGTAATCCTGTCTATAATATGAGCGGGTCAGTATGTCCAGGTAATCCTGTCTATAATATGAGCTGGTCAGTATGTCCAGGTAATCCTGTCTATAATATGAGCTTGTCAGTATGTCCAGGTAATCCTGTCTATAATATGAGCGGGTCAGTATGTGTAGGTGATCCTGTCTATAATATGAGCGGGTCAGTATGTCCAGGTAATCCTGTCTATAATATGAGCGGGTCAGTATGTGTAGGTGATCCTGTCTATAATATGAGCGGGTCAGTATGTCCAGGTAATCCTGTCTATAATATGAGCGGGTCAGTATGTCCAGGTAATCCTGTCTATAATATGAGTGGGTCAGTATGTGTAGGTAATCCTGTCTATAATATGAGCGGGTCAGTATGTGTAGGTAATCCTGTCTATAATATGAGCGGGTCAGTATGTGTAGGTAATCCTGTCTATAATATGAGCGGGTCAGTATGTCCAGGTAATCCTGTCTATAATATGAGCGGGTCAGTATGTGTAGGTAATCCTGTCTATAATATGAGCGGGTCAGTATGTCCAGGTAATCCTGTCTATAATATGAGCGGGTCAGTATGTGTAGGTGATCCTGTCTATAATATGAGCAGGTCAGTATGTGTAGGTGATCCTGTCTATAATATGAGCGGGTCAGTATGTGTAGGTGATCCTGTCTATAATATGAGCAGGTCAGTATGTGTAGGTGATCCTGTCTATAATATGAGCAGGTCAGTATGTCTAGGTAATCCTGTCTATAATGAGCGGGTCAGTATGTGTAGGTAATCCTGTCTATAATATGAGCAGGTCAGTATGTGTAGGTGATCCTGTCTATAATATGAGCGGGTCAGTATGTCCAGGTAATCCTGTCTATAATATGAGCAGGTCAGTATGTGTAGGTAATCCTGTCTATAATATGAGCGGGTCAGTATGTGTAGGTGATCCTGTCTATAATATGAGTGGGTCAGTATGTCCAGGTAATCCTGTCTATAATATGAGCTGGTCAGTATGTCCAGGTAATCCTGTCTATAATATGAGCTGGTCAGTATGTCTAGGTAATCCTGTCTATAATATGAGCTGGTCAGTATGTCCAGGTAATCCTGTCTATAATATGAGCTGGTCAGTATGTCCAGGTAATCCTGTCTATAATATGAGCGGGTCAGTATGTGTAGGTAATCCTGTCTATAATATGAGATGGTCAGTATGTCCAGGTAATCCTGTCTATAATATGAGATGGTCAGTATGTCCAGGTAATCCTGTCTATAATATGAGCTGGTCAGTATGTCCAGGTAATCCTGTCTATAATATGAGCTGGTCAGTATGTCCAGGTAATCCTGTCTATAATATGAGCTGGTCAGTATGTCCAGGTAATCCTGTCTATAATATGAGCGGGTCAGTATGTGTAGGTAATCCTGTCTATAATATGAGCTGGTCAGTATGTCCAGGTAATCCTGTCTATAATATGATGGTCAGTATGTGTAGGTAATCCTGTCTATAATATGAGCGGGTCAGTATGTGTAGGTAATCCTGTCTATAATATGAGCGGGTCAGTATGTCCAGGTAATCCTGTCTATAATATGAGCGGGTCAGTATGTGTAGGTGATCCTGTCTATAATATGAGCGGGTCAGTATGTCCAGGTAATCCTGTCTATAATATGAGCGGGTCAGTATGTCCAGGTAATCCTGTCTATAATATGAGCTGGTCAGTATGTCTAGGTAATCCTGTCTATAATATGAGCTGGTCAGTATGTCCAGGTAATCCTGTCTATAATATGAGCTGGTCAGTATGTCCAGGTAATCCTGTCTATAATATGAGCTGGTCAGTATGTGTAGGTAATCCTGTCTATAATATGATGGTCATCAATCAATGATGCTAATAAAAACCAAACGTTAAAGAATGGGACTCAGTGACTCAGATGGAACTGTCCAAGACGTACATACTTTAAATGTTGATGTTTGGTTGCGTTGTAAACCCAAACACAACTCGATATTGCTTTTGTAATCCCGTAAATAGACCAACGTTAAGTCTATCTGACAAACTAATGTAACATTTACCCTTAAAAGGAGTAACACCCCCACGGCCACATTAAGGTTACTGTAACTATGCAGTTCTTCTTCTGCGATCATATAAAGCGTGCGTGTCTCAGGTCGTCGCAGGTCGTCGCAGGTCGTCGCAGGTCGTCTTACTGGACGACCGAGTTCTGA
The DNA here is from genome assembly GCF_029448725.1 of Salvelinus fontinalis. Taxonomy (NCBI): domain Eukaryota; kingdom Metazoa; phylum Chordata; class Actinopteri; order Salmoniformes; family Salmonidae; genus Salvelinus; species Salvelinus fontinalis. Next base: position 764,635 of record NC_074693.1, read on the forward strand.
AATCAGTGGAGTTTGATCGCTAAGGAGATGGATAAAACACCTAGATATTGGGGGGGGGGGGGGGTTGTAGTCTGGGTATAGAGAGTATATAGATAGTGGGGGGGGGGGTGTAGTCTGGGTATAGAGAGTATATAGATAGTGGGGGGGGGGGGTGTAGTCTGGGTATAGAGAGTATATAGATAGTGGGGGGGGGGTTGTAGTCTGGGTATAGAGAGTATATAGATAGTGGGGGGGTTGTAGTCTGGGTGTAGAGAGTATATAGATAGTGGGGGGGTTGTAGTCTGGGTATAGAGAGTATATAGATAGTGGGGGGGTTGTAGTCTGGGTATAGAGAGTATATAGATAGTGGGGGGGGGGGTGTAGTCTGGTGTAGAGAGTATATAGATAGTGGGGGGGGGGTGTAGTCTGGTGTAGAGAGTATATAGATAGTGGGGGGGGGGGTTGTAGTCTGGGTATAGAGAGTATATAGATAGTGGGGGGGGGTTGTAGTCTGGGTATAGAGAGTATATAGATAGTGGGGGGGGGGGGTTGTAGTCTGGGTATAGAGAGTGTATAGATAGTGGGGGGGTTGTAGTCTGGGTATAGAGAGTATATAGATAGTGGGGGGGGGTGTAGTCTGGGTATAGAGAGTATATAGATAGTGGGGGGTTGTAGTCTGGGTATAGAGAGTATATAGATAGTGGAGGGGGTGTAGTCTGGTGTAGAGAGAGTCTCTCTTTGGGGCCGGCAGGCAGAAATTAGATCCTGAACAGAGCATCTCCGGAATGCCTGGCATTCAAACTTACACTCTCTCTCTCTCTCTCTCTCTCTCTCTCTCTCTCTCTCTCTCTCTCTCTCTCTCTCTCTCTCTCTCTCTCTCTCTCCTCTCTCTCTCTCTCTCTCTCTCTCTCTCTCTCTCTCTTCTCTCCTCTCTCTCTCTCTCTCTCTCTCTCTCTCTCTCTCTCTCTCTCTCTCTCTCTCTCTCTCTCTCTCTCTCTCTCTCTCTCTCTCTCTCTCTCTCTCTCTCTCTCACACACACTACTCTCTTTCTCACATTCAACTGAAATGTGTCTTCCGCATTTAACCCAACCCCCCTGAATCAGAGAGGTGCGGGGGGCTGAAATTAATCAACATCAAAGTCTTCGGTGTCCGGGGAACAGTGGGTTAACTGTTTGCTCAGGGGCAGAACGACACATTTTTACCTTGTCAGCTCGGGGATTCGATCCAACATCCTTTCGGTTACTGGCCCAAAGCTCTAACCACTAAAAGCCTACCGTGTGTGTGTTTATCACCCAACCGGGAACATTCATTTTACATTAAGGTCAATTGAGTGTTTTATCAAACATTAGGAATATAACGTCCCATTTTCAGTAAATGTTTAAATGAAATAGGAAAGTTTTAACATTCACTAAAATGTTGTGCACAACTTCTGTATCAACAGAACATTCCATCTGTAACAACAGAGCATTCCATCTGTATCAACAGAACATTCCATCTGTAACAACAGAACACAACTTCTGTAACAACAGAACACAACTTCTGTATCAACAGAACACAACTTCTGTATCAACAGAACATTCCATCTGTAACAACAGAACATTCCATCTGTAACAACAGAACACAACTTCTGTATCAACAGAACATTCCATCTGTAACAACAGAGCATTCCATCTGTAACAACAGAACATTCCATCTGTAACAACAGAACACAACTTCTGTAACAACAGAACATTCCATCTGTAACAACAGAGCATTCCATCTGTATCAACAGAACATTCCATCTGTAACAACAGAACACAACTTCTGTAACAACAGAACATTCCATCTGTAACAACAGAACACAACTTCTGTAACAACAGAACATTCCATCTGTAACAACAGAACATTCCATCTGTAACAACAGAACATTCCATCGGTATCAACAGAACACAACTTCTGTAACAACAGAACATTCCATCTGTAACAACAGAACATTCCATCTGTAACAACAGAACATTCCATCTGTATCAACAGAACACAACTTCTGTAACAACAGAACATTCCATCTGTAACAACAGAACATTCCCAGAAAAGTTGTATATTAGGTTTCCAGGTAATAACACAATGTCCTCCCAGCAAATCAAAACTGGTTCTGTGAAAGTTACCAAACATTTTTTTAGGTTGCGGCAAATTATGAAGCAGATGCTAAACTACAGGACTGCTTCGCTAGCACAGACTGGAATATGTTCCGATACTCATCCGATGGCATTGAGGAGTTTACCACATCAGTCACCGGCTTCATTGATAAACGCATAGAAGCCATGGATTACAGGCAACAGCCACACTGAGCTAAAGGCTAGAGGTTCCACTTTCATGGAGCGGGACACTAACCTGGACTCTTATAAGAAATCCCTCTATGCTCTACGACGAACCATCAAACAGGCAAAGCATCAATACAGGATTATGATCGAATCCTACTACACCGGCTCTGACGCCTGTCGGATGTGACATGGCTTGCAAACTGTTACGGATTACAAAGCGAAACCCAGCTGCGAGCCCAAGAACACCAAGGTAACTTCTCTAAATGACTATCGCCCCGTAGCACTCACATCTGTAGCCTTAAAATGCTTTCAAAGGCTGGTTATGTCTCACATCAACACTATCATCCCAGACACCCTGGACCCACTCCAATTCGCATACCGCCCAGTGAGGAGAGCCTACCAGATGAGCTAAATGCCTTCTATGCTCGCTTCGAGTCAAGCAATACTGAACCATGTGTGAGAGCACCAGCTGTTCTGGATGACTGTGTGATCCCACTCTCTTTGCTGATGTGAGTAAGACCTTTAAACAGGTTAACAGTTACAAGACCGAAGGGCTAGACGGATTACCAGGACGTGCACTCAGAGCATACGTTGACTAGCTGGCAAGTGTCTTCACTGACATTTTCAACATCTCCCTGACCCAGTCTCTAAAACCAACATGTTTCAAGCAGACCACCATAGTCCCTGTGCCCAAGAACACAAAGGTAACCTCTCTAAATGACTATCGCCCCATAGCACTCACATCTGTAGCCATGAAATGCTTTGAAAGGCTGGTCATGGCTCACATCAACACCATCATCCCAGACACCCTGGACCCACTTTAATTCGCATTCCGCCCCAACAGATCCACTGGTGACACAATCTCTTTTGCACTCCACACGGCCTTTTGCCACTCGGACCAAAGGAGCACACACACGAGAATGCTGTCAATTGACTACAGCTCAGGGTTCATTTTTGTTACCAGGTAAGTTCAACACCATAGTCCCTTCCAAGCTCATCACTAAGCTAAGGACCCTGGGAATGAATACCTCCCACTCTAACTGGATCCTGCACTTCCTGATGGGATGCCCTTAGGTGGTGAAAGTAGGTAACAACACATCTGCAACGCTGACCACCTCTATAACATACAGTATTTAGTATAAGTATTTTATTAGGATCCCCAATTAGCCGCTGCCAAGGTCCTTCCACTGCCCAAGAATAGCAAAGCAACCTGTAATGGTTTGAAAGGCCGACCAACTAGCCTGTTACCCGTGCGTAGCACTCTTTTGGAAGAAATCGTGTTTAACCAAATACAATGTTAATTTACTGAAAACAACAACAGATTTTCAGCGTGTTTATTGGGAAGAGCACTCAACATCCTTCGCACTGACACAAATGACTTGTAAAGATTGTCTACTTCGTCCTCCTCCTCAGACGAGGAGAGGCGAGAAGGATCAGTGGACCAATATGCAGCGTGATAGTTTGACATAATGATTTATTTGACAAGATGAACATTGACACGAAATACACTTGATAATTTACAAAATAACAAACGCACGTAGACAGACCTGAACTAACGAACTTACATAAACACGAAGAACGCATGAAACAGGTACAGACTACATAAACGAACGAACAAACCGAAACAATCCCGTGTGGTGCAACAGACACGGAAGACAACCACCCACAACAAACAATGTGAAACAACCTCCCTATGTATGGATCTCAATCAGAGGAAAACGTAAAACACCTGCCTCTGATTGAGAGCCGTACAAGGTCAATTAAACCTGACACTTAACATAGAACAAACACAGACTGCCCACCCAGCTCACGTCCTGACCCACTTAACACAACTATACAAAAGGAAAACAAGGTCAGGAACGTGACATGACTGATGATTGTTTTTGTTTTTTTTAATTAAAAGAAGAAGATTGTGGGAGCTGTTTTGTTAGATTTCAGTGCAGCTTTTGAAATGATTTATTATAACTTTTTTTCATGAAGAAACATCCTCTCCCTTGTCATGGATTTGGTGTTACCTCTAATAGAACACAGAGGGATTTCCTTATTTGGAAGCATCTCTCATAATCTGTAACGATTCTCGTCTGGTGAAGGAGAAGAGGACCAAAATGCAGCGTCGTAAGTGTTCGTCATATTTTAATTCCAAACTGAACACTACACAAAACAACAACGAGGAGAAAACAAAACAGTTATGCACGGTGAACAGACACTAAAACAGAAAATAAACCCCCCAACAACCAAAATGGGGGAAACAGGCTACCTAAGTATGATTCTCAATCAGAGACAACGATCGACAGCTGCCTCTGATTGAGAACCATACCAGGCCAAACACAGAAATACAATAACATAGAAAAAAAGAACATAGACTACCCACCCCAACTCACGCCCTGACCAACCTAACACAAAGACATAGAAAAGGTCAGAAGGTCAGAAGGTGACACATTCAGTTGAGTGTGGTATACCACAGGGCAGCCACCTAGGACCATTATTGTTTTTCTGTTTTTACTAATGCCCTTCCACTAACCTTGAGTAAAGCCTGTGTGTCTACAATGCTGTGAAAAAGCATTTGCTTCCTTTTCTGCTTTGCAAATTTTGATGCTGAATGACATCAAATTTTCTACCAAAACCTTATATGAGATAAAAGGAACTTGAGTTTACAAATTACAAAAACAAAAAAAAAGAGGAAAAAAAAAGAAGATTGGATTAGTTCTGGACTTTGACTAGGCCATTCCGAAACTTCATATTTGTTGCTTTTTAACCATTTTCATGTAGACTTGATTGTGTGTTTTGGATCATTGTCTTGCTACATGACCCAGCTGTGGTTCAGCTTCAGCTCACAGACGGATGGCCTGACATTCTCCTGTAGAATTCACTGATACGGAGCAGAATTCATGGTTCCTTCTATTAAGTCGTCCAGGTCCTGAGGCAGCAAAGCATCACAATACCACCACCATGCTGACCGTGTGTATAAGGTTCTTACTGTGGAATGAAGTGTTTGGTTTTCACCAGACATAATGGGACCCATCTCGTCCAAAAAGTTATACTTTTTGACTCATCTGTCCATAGAACATTCTTCCAAGAGTCTTGATGATCATCCAGGTGCTTCCAGGTGCTTTTTGGACGAGATGGGTTCTATTATGTCTGGTGAAAACCAAACACTGCATTTCACAGTGAGATCCCACACTACAGACGCAAGTGAAGTGGGGCTGGGGTCCATCTTAACCCAGATCACCCCAGAAGGAGAGAAGACGATCGCCTACCTCTCCAGAGGTATCCGCTGAGTTGAATGTAAGTAAGAAGGAGTGTCTGGCTGTTGTCTGGGCAGTAGAGTTGTGGTCAACCAGATCTGAACACAATCAGACCACAAAGTGACTTTTTTGCGTCCAGATTCGTCATTTCAATGCTGTCTTCGTATTCTGATAGCAGAAGTCGCATGTAAGTGTCAAGTGTAGACACGACCCATGTCACGGACGGATCGGATTTATATTGGACTGAGTTGTGTACAAGGTGGGACTTGGGATTATGAACTGACAATTATCGTTTTAGTTACAGACTCATAGGGTTGGGTCATTGTGAAAAATAAAGTGTTTTTTTGTTGTCTTTGCCTGAACTTTGATACAATATAATTTTGAGTTTTGTGCTATATATTTTTGTGTGATTATTTTGTTCCAATTTCATACATAAGGTGTACAAAGAAGACTTCAGTTTCTCTAGTTATATTCAGTTTCCTCTAGTTTGAACCTGTTTTATGTAGCTTATATTGTTTTGTGAATCAGGGTGAACATTACATCCTAAGGAAACATTCTGGGAATCATTAAAGAACAGATGAAATGTGTTCTGGGATCATTCTTGTAACGTCAGATTAATATTTTTTGCACCCTATAAGAAACATTGTAGAATCATCCGCACAACTGGAGAGTTTTTGTGTTCTGGGAACATATCTCTTGTGATGTCACCACAATGTTCCCAACAGACTGTTCCCACAACCTAATGAAACATTCTGGGAACCTTTAAAGAACATTTTAAATGTGTTCTGGGAACATATCTCTTGTGATGTCACCACAATGTTCCCACCAGACTGTTCCCACAACCTAATGAAACATTCTGGGAACCTTTAAAGAACATTTTAAATGTGTTCTGGGAACATATCTCTTGTGATGTCACCACAATGTTCCCAACAGACTGTTCCCACAACCTAATGAAACATTCTGGGAACCTTTAAATAACAGATTAAATGTGTTCTGGGAACATATCTCTTGTGATGTCCTCACAATGTTCCCACCAGACTGTTCCCACAACCTAATGAAACATTCTGGGAACCTTTAAAGAACAGATTAAATGTGTTCTGGGAACATATCTCTTGTGATGTCCTCACAATGTTCCCACCAGACTGTTCCCACAACCTAATGAAACATTCTGGGAACCTTTAAAGAACATTAAATGTGTTCTGGGAACATTCTCGCAACACCAAGCAATGTTTTATGCAAACATTCTATAATCAACTGGACAGTTGTGTGTCATTAGAACATTTCCGCAACCTAACAAATGTTCTGGGAACTTTCACAGAATCAATTTTGGTTTGCTGGGTGGGCTAGCCGGGAAGGATTTCATAATACCACATTAGCTACCTTATACAGGAATTAAACATTTAATGATGTTTGAAAATTCTGTAGCCAAAACACTGACAATATCTCTTCAAAAGCAAGTGGCTTCTTATACAGTGATGGGAAGCATATCACCCACAAGTAGTCCAACTGTTGATCTGTCAGAAAGTGTAGGAGTAGTTCAACTGTTGATCTGTCAGAGAGTGTAGATCTGATCTGTCAGAGAGTGTAGGAGTAGTTCAAATGTTGATCTGTCAGAGAGTGTAGAAGTAGTCCAAATGTTGATCTGTCAGAGAGTGTAGGAGTAGTTCAACTGTTGATCTGTCAGAGAGTGTAGGAGTAGTTCAACTGTTGATCTGTCAGAGAGTGTAGATCTGATCTGTCAGAGAGTGTAGAAGTAGTTCAACTGTTGATCTGTCAGAGAGTGTAGGAGTAGTTCAACTGTTGATCTGTCAGAGTGTAGATCTGATCTGTCAGAGAGTGTAGAAGTAGTTCAACTGTTGATCTGTCAGAGAGTGTAGGAGTAGTTCAACTGTTGATCTGTCAGAGAGTGTTGGAGTAGTTCAACTGTTGATCTGTCAGAGAGTGTTGGAGTAGGTCAACTGTTGATCTGTCAGAGGGTGTAGGAGTAGTTCAACTGTTGATCTGTCAGAGAGTGTAGGAGTAGTTCAACTGTTGATCTGTCAGAGAGTGTAGGAGTAGTTCAACTGTTGATCTGTCAGAGAGTGTAGGAGTAGTTCAACTGTTGATCTGTCAGAGAGTGTAGATCTGATCTGTCAGAGAGTGTTGGAGTAGTTCAACTGTTGATCTGTCAGAGAGTGTAGGAGTAGTTCAACTGTTGATCTGTCAGAGTGTAGGAGTAGTTCAACTGTTGATCTGTCAGAGAGTGTAGAAGTAGTTCAACTGTTGATCTGTCAGAGAGTGTTGGAGTGGGTCAACTGTTGTTCTGTCAGAGAGTGTAGATCTGATCTGTCAGAGAGTGTAGGAGTAGTTCAACTGTTGATCTATCAGAGAGTGTAGGAGTAGTTCAACTGTTGATCTGTCAGAGTGTAGATCTGATCTGTCAGAGAGTGTAGAAGTAGTCCAACTGTTGATCTGTCAGAGAGTGTAGGAGTAGTTCAACTGTTGATCTGTCAGAGAGTGTAGGAGTAGTTCAACTGTTGATCTGTCAGAGAGTGTAGATCTGATCTGTCAGAGAGTGTAGGAGTAGTTCAAATGTTGATCTGTCAGAGAGTGTAGAAGTAGTCCAAATGTTGATCTGTCAGAGAGTGTAGGAGTAGTTCAACTGTTGATCTGTCAGAGAGTGTAGGAGTAGTTCAACTGTTGATCTGTCAGAGAGTGTAGATCTGATCTGTCAGAGAGTGTAGGAGTAGTTCAAATGTTGATCTGTCAGAGAGTGTTGGAGTAGTTCAACTGTTGATCTGTCAGAGAGTGTAGGAGTAGTTCAACTGTTGATCTGTCAGAGTGTAGGAGTAGTTCAACTGTTGATCTGTCAGAGAGTGTAGAAGTAGTTCAACTGTTGATCTGTCAGAGTGTAGGAGTAGTTCAACTGTTGATCTGTCAGAGAGTGTAGAAGTAGTTCAACTGTTGATCTGTCAGAGAGTGTAGGAGTAGTTCAACTGTTGATCTGTCAGCGAGTGTAGATCTGTTCTGTCAGAGAGTGTAGGGTATGTCCTAAATGCCAACCTATTCTCTAGCCATTTGGGAATCAACCTAGTGATGTAGTTCAAGGCAACGTTCTTCACATCTTGGTTCGACAGTTCTACAGGGGCGTGCATGCTTTTGTTCCCACCCAGCACAAACCCACCTGATTCTACTAATCAAGGTCTTGGTGAGTAATTCATTAGTTAAATTGGGTGGGTTAGTGCTGGGCTGGAGCTAAAGCCTGTAGCTCTCAAGAACACAGTAAACTTCCTCCTGAGTCCTGCTGGTAGACATGGCGCCCCCAAGCGTTGAAACACAGTAAACTTCCTCCTGAGTCCTGCTGGTAGACATGGTAAGTGAGCGCCCCCTAGCGTTGAAAACGTAGAGCTACTTCTGTTGTCTCGTCATGATGTGTGTTTTGGCCTATATTTATATTGTATTTATTTATTTAATCCCATGCGGGCAGGAGGCCTTTTTCTTTTGGCAGGCTGTCATTGTAAATAAGAAATTGTTCTTAACTGACTTGCCTAGTTAAATAAATGAAATAACTATTTGTTTTCCACCATATGGCAGTTAAGAGCTCGTTTCTCTCCACATGTATCACAGCAATATGATCAGATAGGAAGTTATTAGGTATAAATCATCTATCAGATTATCAAAGGGAAATCACTTTACTGACAACATCACATTATGACATTATGTGAAATCTGACACTTGACTTAACTGCCCAGAGTCAAGTCACTTGACTACTGAATGGCTGGCCAAAATTATTCTGAGCCATGGAGCCATTCGAGATGAGGTGAAATTAAATATGTCTGACTGTATACTAATGGTACATAAATAACCCTGGGACCAGTGTGATATGCTGCATGTCAGTATTTTTTTTAAACCTTTACTTAAACTGGGCATGTTCTTGTTTTCATTGAGGGCCTAGGAACAGTAACTGCCTGTTGGGGGGCAGAATGATAGATTTGTACCTTGTCAGCTCGGGGATTTGAACTTGCAACCTTTCGGTTACTAGACCAACCACCCTAGTATCTATCTAGTGGGCAAGGCTACATTGAAGGTAGGTAGGGAGGGCCCTGAAAGAGGACAGGCGGGTAGGAAGGCAGGGCCCTGAAAGAGGACCGGCAGGTAGGAAGGCAGGGCCCTGAAAGAGGACAGGCAGGCAGGAAGGCAGGGCCCTGAAAGAGGACAGGCAGGTAGGAAGGCAGGGCCCTGAAAGAGGACAGGCAGGCAGGAAGGCAGGGCCCTGAAAGAGGACAGGCAGGTAGGAAGGCAGGGCCCTGAAAGAGGACAGGCAGGTAGGAAGGCAGGGCCCTGAAAGAGGACAGGCGGGTAGGAAGGCAGGGCCCTGAAAGAGGACAGGCAGGTAGGAAGGCAGGAAGGCAGGGCCCTGAAAGAGGACAGGCAGGCAGGAAGGCAGGGCCCTGAAAGAGGACAGGCAGGTAGGAAGGCAGGGCCCTGAAAGAGGACAGGCAGGTAGGAAGGCAGGAAGGCAGGGCCCTGAAAGAGGACAGGCAGGTATGAAGGCAGGAAGGCAGGGTCCTGAAAGAGGACAGGCAGGTAGGAAGGCAGGGCCCTGAAAGAGGACAGGCGGGTAGGAAGGGAGGGCCCTGAAAGAGGACAGGCAGGTAGGAAGGCAGGGCCCTGAAAGAGGACAGGCGGGTAGGAAGGCAGGGCCCTGAAAGAGGACAGGCAGGTAGGAAGGCAGGAAGGCAGGGCCCTGAAAGAGGACAGGCAGGTAGGAAGGCAGGGCCCTGAAAGAGGACAGGCAGGTAGGAAGGCAGGGCCCTGAAAGAGGACAGGCAGGCAGGAAGGCAGGGTCCTGAAAGAGGACAGGCAGGCAGGAAGGCAGGAAGGCAGGGCCCTGAAAGAGGACAGGCGGGTAGGAAGGCAGGAAGGCAGGGCCCTGAAAGAGGACAGGCAGGTAGGAAGGCAGGGCCCTGAAAGAGGACAGGCAGGTAGGAAGGCAGGAAGGCAGGGCCCTGAAAGAGGACAGGCAGGTAGGAAGGCAGGGCCCTGAAAGAGGACAGGCAGGTAGGAAGGCAGGGCCCTGAAAGAGGACAGGCAGGTAGGAAGGCAGGGCCCTGAAAGAGGACAGGCAGGTAGGAAGGCAGGAAGGCAGGGCCCTGAAAGAGGACAGGCGGGTAGGAAGGCAGGGCCCTGAAAGAGGACCGGCAGGTAGGAAGGCAGGGTCCTGAAAGAGGACAGGCAGGTAGGAAGGCAGGAAGGCAGGGCCCTGAAAGAGGACAGGCAGGTAGGAAGGCAGGGCCCTGAAAGAGGACAGGAAGGCAGGAAGGCAGGGTCCTGAAAGAGGACAGGAAGGTAGGTAGGGAGGGCCCTGAAAGAGGACAGGCAGGTAGGAAGGCAGGAAGGCAGGGTCCTGAAAGAGGACAGGCAGGTAGGAAGGCAGGAAGGCAGGGCCCTGAAAGAGGACAGGCAGGTAGGAAGGCAGGGCCCTGAAAGAGGACAGGCAGGTAGGAAGGCAGGGCCCTGAAAGAGGACAGGCAGGTAGGAAGGCAGGGTCCTGAAAGAGGACAGGCAGGTAGGAAGGCAGGAAGGCAGGGCCCTGAAAGAGGACAGGCAGGTAGGAAGGCAGGGCCCTGAAAGAGGACAGGCAGGTAGGAAGGCAGGGTCCTGAAAGAGGACAGGCAGGTAGGAAGGCAGGAAGGCAGGGCCCTGAAAGAGGACAGGCAGGTAGGAAGGCAGGGCCCTGAAAGAGGACAGGCAGGTAGGAAGGCAGGGCCCTGAAAGAGGACAGGCAGGTAGGAAGGCAGGGCCCTGAAAGAGGACAGGCAGGAGGACCGTCCAGGATCGTGCTGTATGCTCTACAGAGTATATGGATGAGTCCAGGATCGTGCTGTATGCTCTTCAGAGTATATGGATGAGTCCAGGATCGTGCTGTATGCTGTACAGAGTATATGGATGAGTCCAGGATCGTGCTGTATGCTCTACAGAGTATATGGATGAGTCCAGGATCGTGCTGTGTGCTGTACAGAGTATATGGATGAGTCCAGGATCGTGCTGTGTGCTGTACAGAGTATATGGATGAGTCCAGGATCGTGCTGTATGCTGTACAGAGTATATGGATGAGTCCAGGAACGTGCTGTATGCTCTACAGAGTATATGGATGAGTCCAAGGATCGTGCTGTATGCTGTACAGAGTATATGGATGAGTCCAGGATCGTGCTGTATGCTCTACAGAGTATATGGATGAGTCCAGGATCGTGTTGTATGCTCTTCAGAGTATATGGATGAGTCCAGGATCGTGCCGTGTGCTGTACAGAGTATATGGATGAGTCCAGGATCGTGCTGTATGCTCTACAGAGTATATGGATGAGTCCAGGATCGTGCTGTGTGCTGTACAGAGTATATGGATGAGTCCAGGATCGTGCTGTGTGCTGTACAGAGTATATGGATGAGTCCAGGATCGTGCTGTATGCTGTACAGAGTATATGGATGAGTCCAGGAACGTGCTGTATGCTCTACAGAGTATATGGATGAGTCCAAGGATCGTGCTGTATGCTGTACAGAGTATATGGATGAGTCCAGGATCGTGCTGTATGCTCTTCAGAGTATATGGATGAGTCCAGGATCGTGCCGTATGCTGTACAGAGTATATGGATGAGTCCAGGATCGTGCCGTGTGCTGTACAGAGTATATGGATGAGTCCAGGATCGTGCTGTATGCTCTTCAGAGTATATGGATGAGTCCAGGATCGTGCTGTATGCTGTACAGAGTATATATATAATCCTTATAGTCCACTACCCTGGTCAAAAGTAGCACACTATATAGGGAATAGGGCTCTGGTCTAAAGTAGTGCACTATATAGGGAATAGGGCCCTGGTCTAAAGTAGTGCACTATATAGGGCTCTGGTCTAAAGTAGTGCACTATATAGGGAATAGGGCCCTGGTCTAAAGTAGTGCACTATATAGGGAATAGGGCCCTGGTCTAAAGTAGTGCACTATATAGGGAATAGGGCCCTGGTCTAAAGTAGTGCACTATATAGGGAATAGGGCTCTGGTCTAAAGTAGTGCACTATATAGGGAATAGGGCTCTGGTCTAAAGTAGTGCACTATATAGGGAATAGGGCCCTGGTCTAAAGTAGTGCACTAAATAGGGAATAGGGTGCCATTTGGGACGCACCCTTATTCTGTGGTTTGCTGGAATCTAAATGTGATTAGTTGTGTATTCAGGTGTTCTTTCTGGCCCCGTTTATACATCTGCCTCAGCCACGGACACATCTGCCTCAGCCACGGACACATCTGCCTCAGCCACGGACACATCTGCCTCAGCCACGGACACATCTACCTCAGCCACGGACACATCTGCCTCAGCCACGGACACATCTGCCTCAGTAACGGACACATCTACCTCAGCCATGGACACATCTGCCTCAGTAATGGACACACCTCCATGGGAGGATCAGGACAGAAATGCTGCTTCAGCGATGATCACCTTGCAGCATCTTCTTGGCTTGAAACCAAGTGTATTGCCAAAACACTGGAATCTATTTTTCCATACTCCAAACATACGCTCGACCATCCCTCTCGTGCGGCTATGAGCTCAGTTGTAATCTTTGCTACTCAGCTGTTGTAGGATTTATGTTTGGAGTGAATAAAAAGTTACTCTGACCATATACACTGTCACCAAGTAGTAGTCCATTATATTCTCCTCTCGGAAACTGAGCACACATTGAAGAGTTGAGACAAGTCCTTGAATCGTGAGTTGCACCGTTCCAACAATGTTTAGGGTGTATAGATGGATGTCATGTTCCCAACAAGTGTCCAACTCCTGATGCTGAGGAGTACAGGAACCGGTTTACCATCAACTCCTGATGCTGAGGAGTACAGGAACCGGTTTCCCATCAACTCCTGATGCTGAGGAGTACAGGAACCGTAGGAACCGGTTTACCATCAACTCCTTATGCTGAGGAGTACTGGAACCGGTTTACCATCAACTCCTGATGCTGAGGAGTACAGGAACCGGTTTACCATCAACTCCTGATGCTGAGGAGTACTGGAACCGTAGGAACAGGTTTACCATCAACTCCTGATGCTGAGGAGTACAGGAATCGGTTTACCATCAACTCCTGATGCTGAGGAGTACTGGAACCGGTTTACCATCAACTCCTGATGCTGAGGAGTACAGGAACCGTAGGAACCGGTTTACCATCAACTCCTGATGCTGAGGAGTACAGGAACCGGTTTACCATCAACTCCTGATGCTGAGGAGTACTGGAACCGGTTTACCATCAACTCCTGATGCTGAGGAGTACAGGAACCGGTTTACCATCAACTCCTGATGCTGAGGAGTACAGGAACCGGTTTACCATCAACTCCTGATGCTGAGGAGTACAGGAACCGGTTTACCATCAACTCCTGATGCTGAGGAGTACAGGAACCGTAGGAACCGGTTTACCATCAACTCCTGATGCTGAGGAGTACAGGAACCGTAGGAACCGGTTTACCATCAACTCCTGATGCTGAGGAGTACAGGAACCGTAGGAACCGGTTTACCATCAACTCCTGATGCTGAGGAGTACTGGAACCGGTTTACCATCAACTCCTGATGCTGAGGAGTACAGGAACCGGTTTACCATCAACTCCTGATGCTGAGGAGTACTGGAACCGTAGGAACCGGTTTACCATCAACTCCTGATGCTGAGGAGTACAGGAACCGTAGGAACCGGTTTACCATCAACTCCTGATGCTGAGGAGTACAGGAACCGGTTTACCATCAACTCCTGATGCTGAGGAGTACAGGAACCGGTTTACCATCAACTCCTGATGCTGAGGAGTACTGGAACCGTAAGAACCGGTTTCCCATCAACTCCTGATGCTGAGGAGTACAGGAACCGGTTTACCATCAACTCCTGATGCTGAGGAGTACTGGAACCGGTTTACCATCAACTCCTGATGCTGAGGAGTACAGGAACCGGTTTACCATCAACTCCTGATGCTGAGGAGTACTGGACCCGGTTTACCATCAACTCCTGATGCTGAGGAGTACTGGAACCGGTTTCCCATCAACTCCTGATGCTGAGGAGTACAGGAACCGTAGGAACCGGTTTCCCATCAACTCCTGATGCTGAGGAGTACAGGAACCGGTTTACCATCAACTCCTGATGCTGAGGAGTACAGGAACCGGTTTACCATCAACTCCTGATGCTGAGGAGTACAGGAACCGGTTTACCATCAACTCCTGATGCTGAGGAGTACTGGAACCGGTTTCCCATCAACTCCTGATGCTGAGGAGTACAGGAACCGTAGGAACCGGTTTCCCATCAACTCCTGATGCTGAGGAGTACAGGAACCGTAGGAACCGGTTTACCATCAACTCCTGATGCTGAGGAGTACAGGAACCGGTTTACCATCAACTCCTGATGCTGAGGAGTACAGGAACCGGTTTACCATCAACTCCTGATGCTGAGGAGTACAGGAACCGTAGGAACCGGTTTACCATCAACTCCTGATGCTGAGGAGTACTGGAACCGGTTTACCATCAACTCCTGATGCTGAGGAGTACAGGAACCGTAGGAACCGGTTTACCATCAACTCCTGATGCTGAGGAGTACTGGAACCGTAAGAACCGATTTACCATCAACTCCTGATGCTGAGGAGTACAGGAACCGTAGGAACCGGTTTACCATCAACTCCTAAAGCTGAGGAGTACTGGAACCGTAGGAACCGGTTTACCATCAACTCCTGATGCTGAGGAGTACAGGAACCGGTTTACCATCAACTCCTGATGCTGAGGAGTACAGGAACCGGTTTACCATCAACTCCTGATGCTGAGGAGTACTGGAACCGGTTTACCATCAACTCCTGATGCTGAGGAGTACAGGAACCGGTTTACCATCAACTCCTGATGCTGAGGAGTACTGGAACCGGTTTACCATCAACTCCTGATGCTGAGGAGTACAGGAACCGGTTTACCATCAACTCCTGATGCTGAGGAGTACAGGAACCGGTTTACCATCAACTCCTGATGCTGAGGAGTACAGGAACCGGTTTACCATCAACTCCTGATGCTGAGGAGTACAGGAACCGGTTTACCATCAACTCCTGATGCTGAGGAGTACTGGAACCGGTTTACCATCAACTCCTGATGCTGAGGAGTACAGGAACCGGTTTACCATCAACTCCTGATGCTGAGGAGTACAGGAACCGGTTTACCATCAACTCCTGATGCTGAGGAGTACAGGAACCGGTTTACCATCAACTCCTGATGCTGAGGAGTACAGGAACCGGTTTACCATCAACTCCTGATGCTGAGGAGTACAGGAACCGTAGGAACCGGTTTACCATCAACTCCTGATGCTGAGGAGTACAGGAACCGTAGGAACCGGTTTACCATCAACTCCTGATGCTGAGGAGTACAGGAACCGGTTTACCATCAACTCCTGATGCTGAGGAGTACAGCAACCGGTTTACCATCAACTCCTGATGCTGAGGAGTACAGGAACCGGTTTACCATCAACTCCTGATGCTGAGGAGCACTGGAACCGTAAGAACCGGTTTACCATCAACTCCTGATGCTGAGGAGTACAGGAACCGGTTTACCATCAACTCCTGATGCTGAGGAGTACTGGAACCGGTTTACCATCAACTCCTGATGCTGAGGAGTACAGGAACCGGTTTACCATCAACTCCTGATGCTGAGGAGTACTGGAACCGGTTTCCCATCAACTCCTGATGCTGAGGAGTACAGGAACCGTAGGAACCGGTTTCCCATCAACTCCTGATGCTGAGGAGTACAGGAACCGTAGGAACCGGTTTACCATCAACTCCTGATGCTGAGGAGTACAGGAACCGGTTTACCATCAACTCCTGATGCTGAGGAGTACAGGAACCGGTTTACCATCAACTCCTGATGCTGAGGAGTACAGGAACCGTAGGAACCGGTTTACCATCAACTCCTGATGCTGAGGAGTACAGGAACCGTAGGAACCGGTTTACCATCAACTCCTGATGCTGAGGAGTACAGGAACCGTAGGAACCGGTTTACCATCAACTCCTGATGCTGAGGAGTACAGGAACCGTAGGAACCGGTTTACCATCAACTCCTGATGCTGAGGAGTACTGGAACCGGTTTACCATCAACTCCTGATGCTGAGGAGTACAGGAACCGGTTTACCATCAACTCCTGATGCTGAGGAGTACTGGAACCGTAGGAACCGGTTTACCATCAACTCCTGATGCTGAGGAGTACAGGAACCGTAGGAACCGGTTTACCATCAACTCCTGATGCTGAGGAGTACAGGAACCGGTTTACCATCAACTCCTGATGCTGAGGAGTACAGGAACCGGTTTACCATCAACTCCTGATGCTGAGGAGTACTGGAACCGTAAGAACCGGTTTCCCATCAACTCCTGATGCTGAGGAGTACAGGAACCGGTTTACCATCAACTCCTGATGCTGAGGAGTACTGGAACCGGTTTACCATCAACTCCTGATGCTGAGGAGTACAGGAACCGGTTTACCATCAACTCCTGATGCTGAGGAGTACTGGACCCGGTTTACCATCAACTCCTGATGCTGAGGAGTACTGGAACCGGTTTCCCATCAACTCCTGATGCTGAGGAGTACAGGAACCGTAGGAACCGGTTTCCCATCAACTCCTGATGCTGAGGAGTACAGGAACCGGTTTACCATCAACTCCTGATGCTGAGGAGTACAGGAACCGGTTTACCATCAACTCCTGATGCTGAGGAGTACAGGAACCGGTTTACCATCAACTCCTGATGCTGAGGAGTACTGGAACCGGTTTCCCATCAACTCCTGATGCTGAGGAGTACAGGAACCGTAGGAACCGGTTTCCCATCAACTCCTGATGCTGAGGAGTACAGGAACCGTAGGAACCGGTTTACCATCAACTCCTGATGCTGAGGAGTACAGGAACCGGTTTACCATCAACTCCTGATGCTGAGGAGTACAGGAACCGGTTTACCATCAACTCCTGATGCTGAGGAGTACAGGAACCGGTTTACCATCAACTCCTGATGCTGAGGAGTACTGGAACCGGTTTACCATCAACTCCTGATGCTGAGGAGTACAGGAACCGTAGGAACCGGTTTACCATCAACTCCTGATGCTGAGGAGTACTGGAACCGTAAGAACCGATTTACCATCAACTCCTGATGCTGAGGAGTACAGGAACCGTAGGAACCGGTTTACCATCAACTCCTAAAGCTGAGGAGTACTGGAACCGTAGGAACCGGTTTACCATCAACTCCTGATGCTGAGGAGTACAGGAACCGGTTTACCATCAACTCCTGATGCTGAGGAGTACTGGAACCGGTTTCCCATCAACTCCTGATGCTGAGGAGTACAGGAACCGTAGGAACCGGTTTCCCATCAACTCCTGATGCTGAGGAGTACAGGAACCGTAGGAACCGGTTTACCATCAACTCCTGATGCTGAGGAGTACAGGAACCGGTTTACCATCAACTCCTGATGCTGAGGAGTACAGGAACCGGTTTACCATCAACTCCTGATGCTGAGGAGTACAGGAACCGGTTTACCATCAACTCCTGATGCTGAGGAGTACTGGAACCGTAGGAACCGGTTTACCATCAACTCCTGATGCTGAGGAGTACAGGAACCGGTTTACCATCAACTCCTGATGCTGAGGAGTACAGGAACCGGTTTACCATCAACTCCTGATGCTGAGGAGTACAGGAACCGGTTTACCATCAACTCCTGATGCTGAGGAGTACTGGAACCGTAAGAACCGGTTTCCCATCAACTCCTGATGCTGAGGAGTACTGGAACCGTAAGAACCGGTTTACCATCAACTCCTGATGCTGAGGAGTACTGGAACCGGTTTACCATCAACTCCTGATGCTGAGGAGTACAGGAACCGGTTTACCATCAACTCCTGATGCTGAGGAGTACTGGAACCGGTTTACCATCAACTCCTGATGCTGAGGAGTACAGGAACCGGTTTACCATCAACTCCTGATGCTGAGGAGTACAGGAACCGGTTTACCATCAACTCCTGATGCTGAGGAGTACTGGAACCGTAGGAACCGGTTTACCATCAACTCCTGATGCTGAGGAGTACAGGAACCGGTTTACCATCAACTCCTGATGCTGAGGAGTACAGGAACCGGTTTACCATCAACTCCTGATGCTGAGGAGTACAGGAACCGGTTTACCATCAACTCCTGATGCTGAGGAGTACTGGAACCGTAAGAACCGGTTTACCATCAACTCCTGATGCTGAGGAGTACTGGAACCGTAAGAACCGGTTTACCATCAACTCCTGATGCTGAGGAGTACTGGAACCGGTTTACCATCAACTCCTGATGCTGAGGAGTACAGGAACCGGTTTACCGTCAACTCCTGATGCTGAGGAGTACTGGAACCGGTTTACCATCAACTCCTGATGCTGAGGAGTACAGGAACCGGTTTACCATCAACTCCTGATGCTGAGGAGTACAGGAACCGGTTTACCATCAACTCCTGATGCTGAGGAGTACAGGAACCGGTTTACCATCAACTCCTGATGCTGAGGAGTACAGGAACCGGTTTACCATCAACTCCTGATGCTGAGGAGTACAGGAACCGGTTTACCATCAACTCCTGATGCTGAGGAGTACTGGAACCGGTTTACCATCAACTCCTGATGCTGAGGAGTACAGGAACCGGTTTACCATCAACTCCTTATGCTGAGGAGTACAGGAACCGTAAGAACCGATTTACCATCAATGTTTTAGGGTGTATGCATTCCTAATATAAAGTTCAATCACTCCTGGGAAGTGCCCATATTCATAGAATTGCACTTTATAGTTGGCTTGGCCAGGAGCATCAGGAAACTAGATGTTAAAGACTCCTCGGTTCACAAAATGGCCGCTGCAGACTTTATAGTTGGCTTGGCCAGCAGCATTGGGAAACTAGATGTTAAAGACTCCTCGGTTCACAAAATGGCCACTGCAGACTTTGAACTATTCTACACAGCGTTGCATCACTGGCACCACACAAATCACCAGTTTCACAATGAAACATCACCGATGCCAAAAACCTCAACATGATCAGAATTATGAGATATTTGGGTAAAGGCCTTCTGAGACGGAGAGGAAAGTCTAGGCTCAAGCAAAGATATGCTCTCCAATACATTCTTTGTAATAACGAAAGCGGTCTGGAAAAGCTTAAGTAATTTAATGGATTACTCCTATTCACAACTACCAGTCTGGTTGGCCTCAGTGCATGTTGGTCTTCATTTAGATATTACAAATAGTCCGTGCTCCCTCACAAAAAGCACGAAGCGGAAGTTAAACCTGCCTCTGATAGATTCATCTAAGCTTCCATTTAGTCCTAGAGTAGGTCTAATTCTCCCTCTTGTAATCAGCTTTGTTTAATCCAGAACAGGCTAAAATCTACCACTAAGAAATATGTGCAAGTCACTTGGAGTTGACAGCTCAAACAGGCATTTTTAGTCTGGGACTAGGTTTAAGCCTTGTCTGTGAAAACAGCCCTAAGACTAGTGAAGAATGGCTAATATTGAACTTGCTATTAAAAAAGTGAGGTCTATGCAGAGTCAGCGAGAAGAAGGTTTCAAAACAGACTTAGAAATGTAGGCAGGCTTAAACCAAACAATTCAGGCAAATTTAAACCAGGTCAAATATGAGTAGAGCATTAAGTTATTGTGAGGACCACATTTACATAAAGCTCTATTCAATCCACGTCACAGAAGTTTAGCGTGATTGACATTTAAAAAGGCGACGTTCCTGCTGTAGTAAAGACAGCACGGTAAAACACTGCAAATGTCAGGACCAATTACCTTCACGGAATCTGTTTACTACAGATTGAAAAGAACCCATATTCTATGGTGGAAAGGAATCGCGATGTGATCGAAGGTGTTTTCACTAAGAAAGAAACATCCCTCTAACTTCATGCAGGTGTTTATTGAGCATGGTGGATTTAGGTCATCCACATCTCAGGAGGGAGGGGGGGTAGCATCTGGATTTGAAAAGTGATAACTCTCCCATCACATTTCACTTCAGCTTTTTTTGAAGGACATCTTTTTCCATTCCCACTGTACCTTCATAACAGAGAACGACTAAACAAAAACCAGACGTCATGATCCAGCTGAACCAGTTCCTCCACATTTCAACCAGAACCTTCCAGGTGACAAGGAAACAGAACCTTCCAGGTGACAAGGACACAGACCCTTCCAGGTGACAAGGACACACATTCCTAAAATAGTTTTAATTACAGATAAGGTAGACAAGTAAAATACAAATAGACTATTCCATTTAAAATAACACCATTTTTCCACCAAGTACACTACAAGTCTTACAGACCAGGTAGTGAAGGGTTAAGTCCTCTACAGAACACTATGAGAGACAGGAAGTCTGTACAGTTTGGAAAAGGAAACGGGTGTTGAGGAAATGGTTCAGAGGATATTGAGGCACTTCACAGGTCGCTTACTGACTCCTCAGCATTTAGCAGGCAAAAATAAAAATGTCATTGTTTTGACAAGGCAACAGGAAATGGTTCTAAGTAATGTTGAAGGCCTGGTGTGTCGCTGAGACAATGGACGGTCAGGTATTGGTTCAGCACTCTCCTTTACTCCTGATGTGAACGTTACTCTTCTGCTCCCTGGGAACACACACGGAGAAAAATTAAAAGACACGCAGAGCAAAAAGACAGACAAGTCAGTTGAAAGCTTTTAGTTGGACACCTACATGTTTTCAAAGCACAGCATGCATTCGTTAGCGTAGCTGCTGCCGTCGCTTC
This sequence comes from Salvelinus fontinalis, assembly GCF_029448725.1. Taxonomy (NCBI): domain Eukaryota; kingdom Metazoa; phylum Chordata; class Actinopteri; order Salmoniformes; family Salmonidae; genus Salvelinus; species Salvelinus fontinalis. The sequence continues at coordinate 785,910 of NC_074693.1, forward strand.
CACACACTGGCTCGTAGTTGCGGGGGCACATGGGCAAGTTGTACTGGGAACAGTCAGCCTGTTGGACAAAGACCAGGTTATGTCATAAAGGACTTTGGTCTCAATAAATAGAGGTATTGGTAATAGTGTTCTGTACGAGACCATTACGAAGAGAACAGATTACAGGGAACAAACCGTACGTTTACCTTCCACTGGCACAGTGCAACCGGGGTGCATTCATTAGTCAAATTCTATTGCAAAACGTTTCACAATGGAAACCTTGAACTCTAGAAAAACAAACAGTCCCTGTTTTTCTCCATTTGGTCTATGTACAATATAAATTCTCATCTGTTGAACATTGAGTAGTACACTCACTGTTCGTTGCAAAATGTTTTGTAATGGAATCGTACTCTTAAGCCTCACACGCCCCCCCCCCCCCCCTTATCTGAGATTTACTGCAGCCCTCATCCTCCACCGTTCTGCCAGTCACATTCTGTTAAAGGTGCCCAAAGCACACACATCCCTGGGTCGCTCTTTTCAGTTCGCTGCAGCTAGCGACTGGAACAAGCTGCAACAAACTCAAACTGGACAGTTCTGGATCTCTTCATGCAAACACTCAACCATGGACACTCTTATTGACAGTTGCTTTGTGTGATGTATTGTTGTCGCTACGTTCTTGACCTTTGTGCTGTTGACTTTGCCCAATAATGATTGTGCTGCTACCATGTTGTGTTGCCTTCATGTTGTGTTAGGTGTCTACGTAGTGTGTTTTAGCCTATATGTATAATCCCAGGCCCCCGACCCGCAGAATGCCTTTTAGTAGGCTGTCATTGTAAATAAGAATTTGTTCTTAACTGACTTGCCTAGTTCAATAAATGAATACACCAGCCTGTCATGTCAACCAATTGTTAATTAGGAAGTGCCTATACATAAGCAAATCTTATTGGTCACATACACGTGTTTCGCAGATGTTATTGCAGGTGTAGCGAAATGTTTGCGTTTCTTGCTCCGACAGTGAAGTAATATGTAACAAAGTATACCCAATACACACACCTAAGTAAAATCAAGGAATAAAGAAAATATAAATATGGACGAATGTCAGTGGCATAGACTAAGATACAGTAGAATACAGGTGTACAATAAAATATAACGTTACTAACTACTGTTAATCAAGCACATAGAACAAGTGTTTTATGAATGCGTAGTCTTTCACTCCCCCCATAAAACAAACAGTTTGCCTACTTACCTCTGTGGTGCCGTCAGGGAGACTCGCTCCCCGTGCCAAAACTAAAAACAGAGAAAGATGTCAAGCCTCAGACTCATTGTGATTTAACGGCAGATTTCCAATCTAAACAGACTGTGCATGTTTATCTAGTCACATGTGTGCGTTCGCCAACAAAAGGCAGTCCGCAGGTAGTACCGACGGTTTGTCTAAAGAAGTTAAGTCTGCTCTTAGAAGTTACTGTACAGCTATTTGTTGTTATTTAATACAACTATTTGACTGCATCTTGAAACGAATTAAGTAAAAGTTAAACAACGCTCACCGGCAACACAGAGAAGGGCGAGAGTCAGCCGTGTAAAGTTCCACATTATTCCGTTGTGAAGGTGGGCAGTCATGTGACGTTGTCCGGCACCGGAGCGGTATTTATACCGTATAGTCTCCACCCCCTAAGGTTCGTCACTAGTTACCACAATCACAAAGTCATAAACCCCGGCTATTTCTAAAATAGGCCTAACCCTTATAACCTTACATTGTAATGCATTTTTACGAAATAGTAACAGTTTTTTAATGATACGTTTTAACAATGCACCGTAAAAATAACCGCCAAAGATGTCACACGCGTTTCCCAAAACACCATGAAGTGTACTCCTTACAAAGTGAAACTTTACTGTGTGTGTGTGTGTGTGTGTGTTGCCATGCTATGTTGTTGTCTTAGGTCTCTCTTTATGTAGTGTTGTGTTGTCTCTCTTGTTGCGATGTGTGTTTCGTCCTATTGTTTTATTTAATTTATTTTTATTTTTAATCCCAGCCCACGTCCCCGCAGAAGGCCTTTTGGTAGACCGTCATTATAAATAAGAATTGATTCTTAACTATCTTGCCGAGTTAAATAAAGGTTAAATAAAATATACAAACAAACAACTAAAAAGTGTGCGTGGTGTGATATCTCTGAAAGAGCTTATAAGTAAGCATTTCACTACACCTGTTGTATTCAACGCATGTGATAAATACAAAGTTTATTGCTCGCGTACACAGATTTGCAAATGTTATCGTAGGTGCAGCGGAATGCTTGTGTTTCTAACTCCAACAGTAGTCGTCCAAAAAGGTAAACAATTCATTAAGAAATAACAGAACGAACAATGTCAGAGTCCGGAATAATTTTAGCAAAAATCTTTTACCTTATTTACATAAGTATTCAGACCCTTTGCTATGAGACTCGAAATTGAGCTCAGGTGCATCCTGTTTCCATTGATCATCATTGAGATGTTTCTACAACTTGATTGGAGTCCACCTGTGGTAAATTGAATTGATTGGTCATGATTTGGTAAGGCAATCACCGGTCCATATTAGGTCCCACTGTTGACAGTACATGTCAGAGCAAAAACCAAGCCATGAGGTCAAAGGAATTGTCTGTAGAGCTCCCAGACATGATTGTGTCAAGGCACAGATCTAGGGAAGGGTACCAAAACATTTCTGCATCGTTGAAGGTCCCGAAGAACACAGTGGCCTCCATCATTCTTAAATGGAATAAGTTTGGAAACACCAAGACTCTTCCTAGAGCTGCCACCCGGCCAAACTGAGCAATCGGAGGAGAAGGGCCTTTGTCAGGAAGGTGAACAAGAACCCAATCGTCACACTGACAGAGCACCAGAGTTCCTCTGTGGACATGGGAGAACCTTCCAGAAGGACAACCATCTCTGCAGCACTCCATCAATCAGGCCTTTATGGTAGAGTGGTCAGATGGAAGCCACTCCTCAGTTAAAGGCACATGACAGCCCACTTGGAGTTTGCCAAAAGGCACCTAAAGACTCTCATACCATGAGAAACAAGGTTCTCTAGTCTGATGAAACCAAGATTGAACTCTTTGGCCTGAATGCCAAGCATCATGTCTGGAGGAAACCTGGCACCATCCCTACGGTGTTGGCAGCATCATGCTCCCAGGGACTGAGAGACTAGACAGGATCGAGGGAAGGATGATCGGAGCAAAGTAGAGAGATCTTTGATGCAAACCTGCTCCAGAGCGCTCAGGACCTCAAACTGGGGCGCAGGAGTGGCTTCGGGACAAGTCTCTGAATGTCATTGAGTAGCCCAGCCAGAGCCCAGACTTGAATCCGATCAAACATCTCTGGAGAGACCTGAAAATAGCTCTGCAGCGAAGCTCCCCATCCAACCTAACAGAGCTTGAGAGGATCTGCAGAGAAGAATGGGAGAAACTCCCCAAATACAGGTGTGCCAAGCTTGTAGCGTCATACCCAAGAAGACTCAAGGCTGTAATCACTGCCAAAGATGATTCAACAAAGTACTGAGTAAAGGGTCTGAATACTTATGTAAATGTTTTATTTTTAATAGCGTTAACACCAGATACTGACTGGTTTTCTGATCCAGGCTCCTACATTTTCTATTTGATTTGTGACCAACAGATGCATATCTGTATTCCCAGTCATGTAAAATCCAAATCCATTGAGCCTAATTAATTTATTTAAATTGACTGATTCCCTTTTGATGAACTGTAACTTATTAAAACCTTTGAAATTGTTGCATGATACTTATATTTTTGTTGTCGACAAGTGTGCTCTCTGAATTTACCAATGACCCAAAGCACACTCTGACCCACTGGAGGCTATTTACGAACGCACCCATCATTTCGGCCACGCCGCCATTAAACCTCAAAGAAGAATAAAACCAGGTGGCACGCTGTCAGGTTACATTCTCAAACAAAACGTTTTGGTCCAGCGTGACAGCCTCCATAATGCCGCTGCAGCCGAGTCCTGTGTGGCTTTCCACCGACCTCAATGTCACCAAAAGATGTATCATGTACAAACTGCTCGTCTTGGAGAACGCCAGGAACACACTGGACAAACAACTACGACATTTAACCGAAGAGGTAATTGGCTAACTACAGCTAGTTAAATCGCTCCGTCGGTATACCGCAAACTTTAGCTAGCTGGCTATGCTAACACGAGCTGGAAACTTGTGAATGCAGAGTTGGGGCCGTTAGCTAGTCAACTTGATTGAGCAAAATATACTGGTACATTTCCCATTTTTGTCTGTGATTGAACTTTCAATCATGACTTACTCTTTGAATGATAACTAGCTGGCAAGGTAATGAATATGGTAGTTGGTTAGTTAGTGACCTTTTAGGCAGTTTTGGGGGAATAGTAAACTAGCTACTAAGGGTGTGCCCAACTCGTCATAGTATACTCGTGATTGGAAACTATACCTGAAGTGCGCATTACTGGGCTATTGCTCAAGCACATATTAGAGCCCGCATCATTATGTTCCTTCACTTATTCCCATACAATGTTCAAAGTAAACGACCCCGACAGATGAAAATGCGCGATTTAGTCCTATTTTATTATCAACTAAATATTCTAATGAATAACCCAATGCGTGGTTGGTTACTACTGTCATCGTTTATTCCAGACACAGGTTTAGGTGAAGGTAACGTTTGACTTTGGAGAGGGAGACCGACACTTACGCCACAGCATTTGTACAAATCAAAATAATCTACATTTGTAATTTTATTTTCTAATGATCTGTCGCTCAGTAAACATGCATTGTCGAAATGAAATAATAATTGCAAGCATGGGCTTGGATACAGACAGACATCTGGAATAATTATACTGACAAAGAACTTTATTTAACTAGGCAATACAGTTAAGAGCAAATCATTATTTACGGCCTGACCTGGACGACCCTGGGCCAATTGTACACTGGCCTACACGACTCATGATTACGGCCGGTTGAGATACAGCCCGGGATCGAACCCGGGTCTCTAGCACTGTGATGCAGTGCCTCATGGGAATGTGATGGAATGAATTAAAGCTGAAATAAATCATTCTCTCTACTATTATCCTGACATTTCCCATTATTAAAATAAAGTGGTGATCCTAACTGACCTAGGACAGGGAACTTTTACTAGGATTAAATGTCAGGAATTGTGAAAAACGGAATTTAAATGTATTTGGCTAAGATGAATGTAAAGGTCCAACTTCAACTACTCACCAAGACGACATTGACTGCTTCTAAGTGGCCTATTTACAGTTTTGACTTAAATCGGCTTGACAATCTTTGGCAAGACATGAAAATGGATCAACACCAAGAGCTTGAAGAATAAAAAAAATAAAAAAATGTACAAATATTGTACAATCCAGGTGTGCAAAGCACTTAGACTTGCCCAGAAAGACTCACAGCTGTAATCGTTGTGAAATGCATATGTAAATGAGATTTCTGTAAAATATTTTAAAAACATGTTTTCATTATGGTGTGTAGATGGGTGAGAATAGTTTTTAAACCATTATTGAATTCAGGACTGTAACACAGTAATATGTGTAATAAGTCGAGGGGTACATTCTGAAGGCGCTGTAGGGAGTTCACTATCACATTTTTCACAAAGTCCTTTAGATGTTAGTGATCTACTTTTTTTTCAAAGTAATTAGTTACGTAAACTATATTTTTCTTAAGGTAGATTTAGTGCATCTTCGCTTATTCTTAGCTTGGTAAACTATATATTCAGACTTATTTACCTAACTCTGACTTTGTTGTTTGTATTTTGTAATAAAAGATCCCAAGACTGACACGTTTCTGAATTCCTACAGGCCAACGTGGATGTCCGGCGCTTCCTGAGCGCGCCTCATCCTATCAGTGTGCTGGACATCCTCGTCAGGTCTTTGGATGCTAAATGTTATGCCATTGAGGAACTTTCAACTGCATTCAAAAACCTGACGACCGGTAAGTTCCATTTGAGTGATTTTTGTTATGCCAGTTGTATCTGTCGTCATGACTAGAACACAAAGAATATTGAAACCACTTGTGTAGCTATAAAATTCTATCACGGCCCAATCCCAAATGGACCCGCGACCCTTATGGATTTGATTGGTGTAAGTAATATGGTGAAATGTCCACTTAGCCTATCAGAGGGCAAGGTGGTGCTATTACCGTATTGATTGAACAAAGGATTGAACAGTATCCAGATGTTTGTATCCTTCCCAGGATTTACGGTAGTACCGGTTTAGTACACAATACGGTTTACGGTAGTACCGGTTTAGTACACAATAAGGTTTACGGTAGTACCGGTTTAGTACACAATACGGTTTACGGTAGTACCGGTTTAGTACGCAATAAGGTTTACGGTAGTACCGGTTTAGTACACAATACGGTTTACGGTAGTACCGGTTTAGTACGCAATACGGTTTACGGTAGTACCGGTTTAGTACGCAATACGGTTTACGGTAGTACCGGTTTAGTACGCAATACGGTTTACGGTAGTACCGGTTTAGTACGCAATACGGTTTACGGTAGTACCGGTTTAGTACGCAATACGGTTTACGGTAGTACCGGTTTAGTACGCAATACGGTTTACGGTAGTACCGGTTTAGTACGCAATACGGTTTACGGTAGTACCGGTTTAGTACGCAATACGGTTTACGGTAGTACCGGTTTAGTACGCAATACGGTTTACGGTAGTACCGGTTTAGTACGCAATACGGTTTACGGTAGTACCGGTTTAGTACGCAATACGGTTTACGGTAGTACCGGTTTAGTACGCAATACGGTTTACGGTAGTACCGGTTTAGTACGCAATACGGTTTACGGTAGTACCGGTTTAGTACGCAATACGGTTTACGGTAGTACCGGTTTAGTACGCAATACGGTTTACGGTAGTACCGGTTTAGTACGCAATACGGTTTACGGTAGTACCGGTTTAGTACGCAATACGGTTTACGGTAGTACCGGTTTAGTACGCTATACGGTTTACGGTAGGTTCGGTTTAGTACGCAATACGGTTTACGATAGGACCGGTTTAGTACGCAATACGGTTTACGATAGGACCGGTTTAGTACGCAATACGGTTTACGGTAGGACCGGTTTAGTACGCAATACGGTTTACGGTAGGACCGGTTTAGTACGCAATACGGCTTTTAGTACGCAATACGGCAGGACCGGTTTAGTACGCAATACGGCAGGACCGGTTTAGTACGCAATACGGCAGGACCGGTTTAGTACGCAATACGGCAGGACCGGTTTAGTACGCAATACGGCAGGACCGGTTTAGTACGCAATACGGCAGGACCGGTTTAGTACGCAATACGGCAGGACCGGTTTAGTACGCAATACGGCAGGACCGGTTTAGTACGCAATACGGCAGGACCGGTTTAGTACGCAATACGGCAGGACCGGTTTAGTACGCAATACGGCAGGACCGGTTTAGTACGCAATACGGCAGGACCGGTTTAGTACGCAATACGGCAGGACCGGTTTAGTACGCAATACGGCAGGACCGGTTTAGTACGCAATACGGCAGGACCGGTTTAGTACGCAATACGGCAGGACCGGTTTAGTACAGCAATACGGCAGGACCGGTTTAGTACGCAATACGGCAGGACCGGTTTAGTACGCAATACGGCAGGACCGGTTTAGTACGCAATACGGCAGGACCGGTTTAGTACGCAATACGGCAGGACCGGTTTAGTACGCAATACGGCAGGACCGGTTTAGTACGCAATACGGTTTACGGTAGGCCATTTTAAAAATGATGGCCAATCATCTTTTTGCAAAAAATACCTTGCTTTTTCATGATATGCTCATTTACATGTGTGGCTGCCATCTGAATTGCGTTTCTGTTGTCATCTGATGAAAATGAAGCATTTTTTCTGCCGAATGTGTTACAGTGATGTATTTTGGGTGAAAGAAATTTCTAGTTGACGCAAAAAAAAACACTTGACTTTCAATATAAAACATGACCCCTGTCAATACACGGCCGGACTCACCTTCTCCTGCTTTCTCCCGTTTACAAACCAACACGTGACTGTCTGAACCGTGCTAAATAAGATTCATAATGAGATGAGGTGATATACGAATGCTGCTTTATATCCTAACGCATTGCACAAGTTGACTGCAAGTATTTACTTAAAAAAAAATAATAGCTACAAATATTAAAGTGCATTGAAAAAGTTTAAAAATGAGTTTTGATGGTATTGATAAACCATCCTGTGGCTATTTCCAAAATCCCCCCGGTAGACAGTATACTGCCCTGGAGTAATTACACACTGGAATCTTCTCTTATCTCCACAAGTGTGAGGGGTCGAAGGTCACCAACCTTTTCTGAGCCCAGATCACTTTTGAGTCCCAAAGAAAAGCAGAGCTCTACCACTCCGATGTTGTTGTTTTTAAAAACAGGACTTAAGAAGTGTGAGCTGTTGCAACGTTAACCATTTTAACAACAGATCTAGAGCAATAAGGTTTGTGCAGTAGGCCAAATACAGTATGACTGCATATTGTCTGTGAATTGCCCTACCGATGTTGTTCTTCTCATACCATTTTTATATTTTTAATTGGTATCCAGGGCATTCGGAAAGTATTCAGACCCCTTGATTTTTTTTACACATTTTGTTACGTTACAGCCTTTTCAAAAATTGAGTAAAATGTTTTTTTCCCCTAAATCTACATACTCTACACACCCCATAATGACAAAGAAAACAGGTTTTTATAATTTATTTGCCAATGCCTTATTTACATAAGTATTCAGACCCTTTTCTATGAGACTCTAAATGGAGCTCAAGTGCCTCCTGTTTCCATTGATCATCCTTGAGATGTTTCTACAACTTGATTGGAGTCCCCCTGTGGTAAATTCACTTGATTGTCTGGAAGAAACCTGGCAACATCCCGACGGTGAAGCATGGTGGTGGCAGCATCGTGCTGTAAGGATGTTTTTCAGGGACTGGGAGACTAGTCAGGATCAAGAGAAAGATGAACGGAGCGAAGTACAGGGAGATCCTTGATGAAAACCTGCTCCAGAGCACTCGGGACCTCAGTGGGGCAAAGGTTCACCTTCCAACAGGACAACAACCCTAAACACACAGCCAAGACAACGCATGAGTGGCTTTGGGAAAAGTCTCTGAATGTTCTTGAGTCTCCCAGCCAGAGCCTGGACTTGAACCCGATCGAACACCACTGGAGAGACCTGAAAATAGCTGTGCAGCAACGCTCCCCATCTAACATGACAGAGCTTGAGAGGTTGTGCAGAGAAGAAGAATGGGAGAAATTCCTCAAATACAGGTGTGCCAAGCTTGTTGAGTCATACCCAAGAAGACTCGAGGCTGTAATCGCTGCCAAAGGTGCTTCAACAAAGTACTGAGTAAAGGGTCTGAACTAATGTGATATTGTGTGTAGATTGAGGGGAGGAAACAATTGAATCAATTTTAGAATAAGGCTGTAACGTTAAACAAAATGTTGAAAAAGTCAAGGGGTCTGAATACTTTCTTGATTCAACTTCCCTTAGTGGTGGCCACTGGTCTAAAGCAAGGATCCCCCAACTCTGTTCTGCCCCCCCTCCCCACACTGGGTGAACGTCTTAGTTTTTCCCCTAGCACTATACAGCTGATTTTTTTTTTTTAAATAATCAAAGCTTGCTATTTATTTATTTTTTAAATCTGCTGTGTTGCTAAGGCAACAACTCAAATGGGCACCCAGGGGGAACCCTGGTACAAGGGAACATTTGGGATGGTCTGTATTTCTTAAGGATATCCCCCCCCCCCCCCTCCCCCTGCCATTGGCTCCACAGATCCACAATTCAGTGTCCCAGCTTCCACCAGACAGCTAAACAGCCTGTTGCAGCCAGCGCTATCCAGAGACCGAGGCATCAGGACATCGTCAGACGTGCTGAAGTGTGGTCCCATGCTGCAGAACGTCCTCATGGCCGGCTCCATCACCAAGGCAGTGCAGATGCTGGGAGCCTTGCTGTCCCTACAGAAACTCAAACTCTTCTGCTCCTCTTCCTCCTCTCAAGATGAGGACTTCCAGAAGGACCAGGTCTTTATATGCAGCATCTCCTCCTCCTCCTCCAGCAAAGTGGCAAAGCTCCCAATCCCCAGCTCCTCAACCAGCGTAGCCGGTCTGAATCTGACCAAAGACGATGGGATCTTTATCTCCAAGGAGAAGACACCGCAGCAGCCGACTACAACCACGGTTACAACCACTCAAATCAAAGAGAACAGTCGAATCACACAAACACCTGGAGCAACAGATCTAGGTCTACCTGTCCCAGGTGAGCTCCTCTCAGGGTTCAGTAACCCAGCCAACCAGATGACAGCCCTGGCTCCTCCCCCTCTAGATCCAGGAAGTGACACCAGAGTACAGCACCAGAAGCAAACTTCCTCTCAGCTCGTGCAATTCCTGCGAACCAACTGCAGGAACGAGCCATCCATGGAGTTGACTGCTTTCTTCCAGTACACCACCTCTGATTCCACCGCCCCGGCAACGACCTCTGACCCCACCACGGAAACCAAGCATGCCCAGGAAATTAAGAATGTTCTAGAAACGAAGAACCTCAGTGTCCTGAAGAAGGAGCTGTTCTCAGAGCTGCCGGATAACCAGCTGAACCAATATGTATGTATTATGTTGAGTGTAATGTAAAGTCTCTATTTTATATACAGCACTACTGTGTGTCTAAAACAATTTTCACCTCGGGACATTCAAGTTAATCATGTCCTCTCTTACCCTACCCTCTCTTTCCCTATCCCCTCCTACCATCTCCTCTCCTATCCTACCCTATCATCTATTACCATCTCCTCTCCTACCCTACCCTCTCTTTCCCTATCCTACCCTCTCCTATCCTACCCTCTCCTATCCTACCATCTCCTATCCTACCATCTCCTATCCTACCCTCTCCTATCCTATCCTATCATCTATTACCATCTCCTCTCCTACCCTACCCTACCCTCTCTTTCCCTATCCTACCATCTCCTATCCTACCATCTCCTATCCTACCATCTCCTATCCTACCATCTCCTATCCTATCCTACCCTCTCCTATCCTACCATCTCCTATCCTATCCTACCCTCTCCTATCCTATCCTATCCTACCCTCTCCTATCCTATCATCTCCTATCCTACCCTACCCTCTCCTATCATCTCCTATCCTACCCTCTCCTATCCTACCCTCTCCTATCCTACCCTCTCCTATCCTACCCTCTCCTATCCTACCCTACCATCTCCTATCCTACCCTCTCCTACCCTACCATCTCCTATCCTACCCTCTCCTATCCTACCCTACCCTCTCCTATCCTACCCTACCATCTCCTATCCTACCCTACCATCTCCTATCCTACCCTCTCCTATCCTACCCTACCATCTCCTATCCTACCCTCTCCTATCCTACCTTCTCCTATCCTATCCTACCATCTCCTATCCTACCATCTCCTATCCTACCATCTCCTATCCTATCCTACCCTCTCCTACCCTACCCTCTCCTACCCTACCATCTCCTATCCTACCCTCTCCTATCCTACCCTCTCCTATCCTATCCTACCCTCTCCTACCCTCTCCTACCCTACCCTCTCCTATCCTATCCTACCCTCTCCTACCCTACCCTCTCCTCTCCTACCCTACCCTCTCCTATCCTACCCTCTCCTATCCTATCCTACCCTCTCCTACCCTACCCTCTCCTACCCTACCCTCTCCTACCCTACCCTCTCCTCTCCTATCCTACCCTCTCCTATCCTATCCTACCCTCTCCTACCCTACCCTCTCCTATCCTATCCTACCCTCTCCTACCCTACCCTCTCCTCTCCTACCCTACCCTCTCCTACCCTACCCTCTCCTACCCTACCCTCTCCTATCCTACCCTCTCCTACCCTACCCTCTCCTATCCTACCCTACCCTCTCCTATCCTCCCCTCCCAGGCCCCGGTGTTCACAGTAAAGCGTGTGGAGTCTGGAGGCTCTCTGATCTTCAGCTGTATCATTGCCACCAAGACAGAGCTCTGGGATATAGGAGACGTCTTTACCGAGGCGACAAGGAGCGGCCCTTCCTCTGACGTCATCACCACCTCAGAGAACAAGATGTCTGCCGCTAGTCTCCAGTGTCAGAGTGTAGAGATCTCTAACACGACCCTCCACCCCCCAGCTCCATCCATCCACAGCCTACGGATCAAAGAGGGACATGTGACGGGGGAGGTTCAGGACGATATCAACACCATCAGTCGGACGCCAGAACTCCAGAGATTCCAGAACTGTTGTTCCTTTGTTACCCCGGGCAACCAGTGTCTGAACATTCCAGAGTTCCAGATCCGTAAGTTTGAGGAGACGGCAGTAGTGGTGAGTCACGTGGTGCATCCTGGGAACTTCTACATCCAACAGGCCGACGCCACCCTCCAGCTGGAGGACCTCAACACTGAGTGAGTTATATTGGGTGTCCAAGATGGTACCCTATTCCCTATATAGTGCACTACTTTTCCCCAGGGCCCAATGGTACCCTATTCCCTATATAGTGCACTACTTTTCACCGGGGCCCAATGGTGCCACTTTGAGCTAACATTTGTACTCCGTAGTATCCTTTCCTCAGTGTGCTCTTATTCACTCCCTCTGAAGAAGCATTGGATTGGTGTAAGAAATATAGTAGACACACTCAGGTTGTGTCCTAAATGGAACCCTATTGCTTAAAAGTAGTGCACTACATCAGGAGAGCGCCAGTCTAAAACAGGACTTTACCCAAGTCCTTTACATGTAGTCATTTTCTCAACCCTGGTTGTCTTGCAGTGGTTTAGCAGAGCTGAAGTGTATTCCAGACATCGGGACCTACGTCGTGGCTTGGTTCCCCCAACAGGAGAGCTGGTGTCGGGCACAGGTGGCCAAGATATGTGGCATGAGTGGAGGTAAGATATATATATGGTTCATGATGAGTGGAGGTAAGATATATATATGGTTCATGATGAGTGGAGGTTAGATATATGTTTCATGATGAGTGGAGGTAAGATATATATGTTTCATGATGAGTGGAGGTAAGATATATATATGTGGTTCATGATGAGTGGAGGTAAGATATATATATATGGTTCATGATGAGTGGAGGTAAGATATATATATATGGTTCATGATGAGTGGAGGTAAGATATATATATATGGTTCATGATGAGTGGAGGTAAGATATATATGTTTCATGATGAGTGGAGGTTAGATATATATATGGTTCATGATGAGTGGAGGTTAGATATATGTTTCATGATGAGTGGAGGTAAGATATATATGTTTCATGATGAGTGGAGGTAAGATATATATGTTTCATGATGAGTGGAGGTTAGATATATATGTTTCATGATGAGTGGAGGTTAGAGTGTTGGGCCAGTAACCAAAAGGTTGCTAGTTCGAAACCCCGAGGCGACAAGGTGAAAAATCTGTTGATGTGCCTTTGAACAAGGCGATGAACTCTAATTGCTTCTGGAAATCGCTCTGGAAAAGAGCGTCTGCTAATTGACGTAAATGTAAAACATGAGGTAAAATGTCTTCTAAATGTTAATAACCCCCTAGGACGCTGCAGAATGTTAATAACCCCCTAGGACGCTGCAGAATGTTAATAACCCCCTAGGACGCTGCAGAATGTTAATAACCCCCTAGGACGCTGCAGAATGTTAATAACCCCCTAGGACGCTGCAGAATGTTAATAACCCCCTAGGACGCTGCAGAATGTTAATAACCCCCTAGGACGCTGCAGAATGTTAATAACCCCCTAGGACGCTGCAGAATGTTAATAACCCCCTAGGACGCTGCAGAATGTTAATAACCCCCTAGGACGCTGCAGAATGTTAATAACCCCCTAGGACGCTGCAGAATGTTAATAACCCCCTAGGACGCTGCAGAATGTTAATAACCCCCTAGGACGCTGCAGAATGTTAATAACCCCCTAGGACGCTGCAGAATGTTAATAACCCCCTAGGACGCTGCAGAATGTTAATAACCCCCTAGGACGCTGCAGAATGTTAATAACCCCCTAGGACGCTGCAGAATGTTAATAACCCCCTAGGACGCTGCAGAATGTTAATAACCCCCTAGGACGCTGCAGAATGTTAATAACCCCCTAGGACGCTGCAGAATGTTAATAACCCCCTAGGACGCTGCAGAATGTTAATAACCCCCTAGGACGCTGCAGAATGTTAATAACCCCCTAGGACGCTGCAGAATGTTAATAACCCCCTAGGACGCTGCAGAATGTTAATAACCCCCTAGGACGCTGCAGAATGTTAATAACCCCCTAGGACGCTGCAGAATGTTAATAACCCCCTAGGACGCTGCAGAATGTTAATAACCCCCTAGGACGCTGCAGAATGTTAATAACCCCCTAGGACGCTGCAGAATGTTAATAACCCCCTAGGACGCTGCAGAATGTTAATAACCCCCTAGGACGCTGCAGAATGTTAATAACCCCCTAGGACGCTGCAGAATGTTAATAACCCCCTAGGACGCTGCAGAATGTTAATAACCCCCTAGGACGCTGCAGAATGTTAATAACCCCCTAGGACGCTGCAGAATGTTAATAACCCCCTAGGACGCTGCAGAATGTTAATAACCCCCTAGGACGCTGCAGAATGTTAATAACCCCCTAGGACGCTGCAGAATGTTAATAACCCCCTAGGACGCTGCAGAATGTTAATAACCCCCTAGGACGCTGCAGAATGTTAATAACCCCCTAGGACGCTGCAGAATGTTAATAACCCCCTAGGACGCTGCAGAATGTTAATAACCCCCTAGGACGCTGCAGAATGTTAATAACCCCCTAGGACGCTGCAGAATGTTAATAACCCCCTAGGACGCTGCAGAATGTTAATAACCCCCTAGGACGCTGCAGAATGTTAATAACCCCCTAGGACGCTGCAGAATGTTAATAACCCCCTAGGACGCTGCAGAATGTTAATAACCCCCTAGGACGCTGCAGAATGTTAATAACCCCCTAGGACGCTGCAGAATGTTAATAACCCCCTAGGACGCTGCAGAATGTTAATAACCCCCTAGGACGCTGCAGAATGTTAATAACCCCCTAGGACGCTGCAGAATGTTAATAACCCCCTAGGACGCTGCAGAATGTTAATAACCCCCTAGGACGCTGCAGAATGTTAATAACCCCCTAGGACGCTGCAGAATGTTAATAACCCCTAGGACGCTGCAGAATGTTAATAACCCCCTAGGACGCTGCAGAATGTTAATAACCCCCTAGGACGCTGCAGAATGTTAATAACCCCCTAGGACGCTGCAGAATGTTAATAACCCCCTAGGACGCTGCAGAATGTTAATAACCCCCTAGGACGCTGCAGAATGTTAATAACCCCCTAGGACGCTGCAGAATGTTAATAACCCCCTAGGACGCTGCAGAATGTTAATAACCCCCTAGGACGCTGCAGAATGTTAATAACCCCCTAGGACGCTGCAGAATGTTAATAACCCCCTAGGACGCTGCAGAATGTTAATAACCCCCTAGGACGCTGCAGAATGTTAATAACCCCCTAGGACGCTGCAGAATGTTAATAACCCCCTAGGACGCTGCAGAATGTTAATAACCCCCTAGGACGCTGCAGAATGTTAATAACCCCCTAGGACGCTGCAGAATGTTAACCCCCTAGGACGCTGCAGAATGTTAACCCCCTAGGACGCTGCAGAATGTTAACCCCCTAGGACGCTGCAGAATGTTAACCCCCTAGGACGCTGCAGAATGTTAACCCCCTAGGACGCTGCAGAATGTTAACCCCCTAGGACGCTGCAGAATGTTAACCCCCTAGGACGCTGCAGAATGTTAACCCCCTAGGACGCTGCAGAATGTTAACCCCCTAGGACGCTGCAGAATGTTAACCCCCTAGGACGCTGCAGAATGTTAATAACCCCCTAGGACGCTGCAGAATGTTAATAACCCCCTAGGACGCTGCAGAATGTTAATAACCCCCTAGGACGCTGCAGAATGTTAATAACCCCCTAGGACGCTGCAGAATGTTAATAACCCCCTAGGACGCTGCAGAATGTTAATAACCCCCTAGGACGCTGCAGAATGTTAATAACCCCCTAGGACGCTGCAGAATGTTAATAACCCCCTAGGACGCTGCAGAATGTTAATAACCCCCTAGGACGCTGCAGAATGTTAATAACCCCCTAGGACGCTGCAGAATGTTAATAACCCCCTAGGACGCTGCAGAATGTTAATAACCCCCTAGGACGCTGCAGAATGTTAATAACCCCCTAGGACGCTGCAGAATGTTAATAACCCCTAGGACGCTGCAGAATGGGATCATGATGGGATCTCATTCCAAAATCATGGTCATTAATTTGGAGTTGGTCCCCCCCTTTGCTGCTATAACAGCCTCCACTATTCTGGGAAGGCCCCTTAGTTCCAGTGAAGGGAAATCTTAACGCTACAGCTTACAATGACATTCTAGACGATTCTGTGCTTCCAACTTTGTGGCAACAGTTTATGGAAGGCCCGTTCCTGTTTCAGCATGACGATGCCCCCGTGCACAAAGTGAGGTCCATACAGAAATGGTTTGTTGAGATCGGTGTGAAAGAACTTGACTGGCCTGCACAGAGCCCTGACCTCAACCCCATTGAACACCTTTGGGATGAATTTGAACGTCGACTGAGCCAGGACTAATCGCCCAACATCAGTGCCCGACCTCACTAATGCTCGTGGCTGAATGGTAGCAAGTCCCCGCACCAATGTTCCAACATCTAGTGGAAAGCCTTCCCAGAAGAGTGGAGGCTGTTATAGCAGCAATGTTCCAACATCTAGTGGAAAGCCTTCCCAGAAGAGTGGAGGCTGTTATAGCAGCAATGTTCCAACATCTAGTGGAAAGCCTTCTGAGAAGAATAGAGGCTGTTATAGCAGCAATGTTCCAAAAGCCTTCCCAGAAGAGTGGAGGCTGTTATAGCAGCAATGTTCCAACATCTAGTGGAAAGCCTTCCCAGAAGAGTGGAGGCTGTTATAGCAGCAATGTTCCAACATCTAGTGGAAAGCCTTCCCAGAAGAGTGGAGGTTGTTATAGCAGCAATGTTCCAACATCTAGTGGAAAGCCTTCCCAGAAGAGTGGAGGCTGTTATAGCAGCAATGTTCCAACATCTAGTGGAAAGCCTTCCCAGAAGAGTGGAGGCTGTTATAGCAGCAATGTTCCAACATCTAGTGGAAAGCCTTCCCAGAAGAGTGGAGGCTGTTATAGCAGCAATGTTCCAACATCTAGTGGAAAGCCTTCCCAGAAGAGTGGAGGTTGTTATAGCAGCAATGTTCCAACATCTAGTGGAAAGCCTTCCCTGAAGAGTGGAGGCTGTTATAGCAGCAATGTTCCAACATCTAGTGGAAAGCCTTCCCTGAAGAGTGGAGGCTGTTATAGCAGCAATGTTCCAACATCTAGTGGAAAGCCTTCCCTGAAGAGTGGAGGCTGTTATAGCAGCAATGTTCCAACATCTAGGGGAAAGCCTTCCCAGAAGAGTGGAGGCTGTTATAGCAGCAATGTTCCAACATCTAGTGGAAAGCCTTCCCAGAAGAGTGGAGGCTGTTATAGCAGCAATGTTCCAACATCTAGTGGAAAGCCTTCCCAGAAGAGTGGAGGCTGTTATAGCAGCAATGTTCCAACATCTAGTGGAAAGCCTTCTGAGAAGAATAGAGGCTGTTATAGCAGCAATGTTCCAAAAGCCTTCCCAGAAGAGTGGAGGCTGTTATAGCAGCAGTGTTCCAACATCTAGTGGAAAGCCTTCCCAGAAGAGTGGAGGCTGTTATAGCAGCAATGTTCCAACATCTAGTGGAAAGCCTTCCCAGAAGAGTGGAGGCTGTTATAGCAGCAATGTTCCAACATCTAGTGGAAAGCCTTCCCAGAAGAGTGGAGGCTGTTATAGCAGCAATGTTCCAACATCTAGTGGAGAGCCTTCCCAGAAGAGTGGAGGCTGTTATAGCAGCAATGTTCCAACATCTAGTGGAAAGCCTTCCCAGAAGAGTGGAGGCTGTTATAGCAGCAATGTTCCAACATCTAGTGGAAAGCCTTCCCAGAAGAGTGGAGGTTGTTATAGCAGCAATGTTCCAACATCTAGTGGAAAGCCTTCCCTGAAGAGTGGAGGCTGTTATAGCAGCAATGTTCCAACATCTAGTGGAAAGCCTTCCCTGAAGAGTGGAGGCTGTTATAGCAGAAATGTTCCAACATCTAGTGGAAAGCCTTGCCAGAAGAGTGGAGGCTGTTATAGCAGAAATGTTCCAACATCTAGTGGAAAGCCTTCCCAGAAGAGTGGAGGCTGTTATAGCAGCAATGTTCCAACATCTAGTGGAAAGCCTTCCCAGAAGAGTGGAGGCTGTTATAGCAGCAATGTTCCAACATCTAGTGGAAAGCCTTCCCAGAAGAGTGGAGGCTGTTATAGCAGTAAAGGGGGGACCAACTCCATATTAATGCCCATGATTCTGGAATGAGAAGTTGGACGAGCAGGTGTCCACATACTTTTGGTCATGTAGTGCATTTCTCCTCGCTCTGTCATACAACAAGGCTGGTTCTGCCAGCTCTGAGAACAATGAGGGCAACTTCTATATATATATATATATTCTCCTCTGTCTGTCAGACATCAATGAGGTGGAGGTGGAGGTGAGGAGGCTGGATTACGGAGACACTTCCTGTCTGTCTCTATGTAACATCAAGGAATTCAGTGCTGAGATGACATCACTTCCTCTACAGGCCATACAGGTCTCCCTGGCTAATGTGAGTGGTTCACTGTGGTTGTTGTCATGTTCTACTTAACCACACCACAATTTATCCCTAAAACCGCACCGGTATATAACATCACTTGACTGGATAAATAAATTAGTTATTTATTTGAGAGGTTCATATATTTAGTGCAGGTCAAATATTTTTTACTTGTATTATATGACCTCTGAAATAAACCTAATAAAAGTTACTGCTCTCATCCCAGGTGCGCCCAGTGGACGTGTGTGGCTGGACCCAGCAGGCAGTAGATTGGTTCAGAGACATGGTGGACAACAGGACGATGTACGGACGGATCTACCCTCAGGGAGAGAGACGCAACACCATGGTGGAACTCTTCATGGAGAAGGGAAAACTGGGGTCCATGAGGTTATTATAACTGGGGGGGGGGCCGTGAGGTTATTATAACTGGGGGGGTCCATGAGGTTATTGTAACTGGGGGCCGTGAGGTATGAGGTTATTATAACTGGGGGCCGTGAGGTATGAGGTTATTATAACTGGGGGCCGTGAGGTATGAGGTTATTGTAACTGGGGGCCGTGAGGTATGAGGTTATTATAACTGGGGGCCATGAGGTTATTGTAACTGGGGGCCGTGAGGTTGTTGTAACTGGGGGCCGTGAGGTATGAGGTTATTATAACTGGGGGCCGTGAGGTTGTTGTAACTGGGGGCCGTGAGGTATGAGGTTATTATAACTGGGGGCCATGAGGTTATTGTAACTGGGGGCCGTGAGGTTATTGTAACTGGGGGCCGTGAGGTTGTTGTAACTGGGGGCCGTGAGGTATGAGGTTATTGTAACTGGGGGCCATGAGGTTATTATAACTGGGGGCCGTGAGGTATGAGGTTATTATAACTGGGGGCCGTGAGGTATGAGGTTATTGTAACTGGGGGCCGTGAGGTTATTGTAACTGGGGGCCGTGAGGTTGTTGTAACTGGGGGCCGTGAGGTTATTGTAACTGGGGGCCGTGAGGTTATTGTAACTGGGGGCCGTGAGGTTATTGTAACTGGGGGCCGTGAGGTTATTGTAACTGGGGGCCGTGAGGTTATTGTAACTGGGGGCCGTGAGGTTATTGTAACTGGGGGCCGTGAGGTTATTGTAACTGGGGGCCGTGAGGTTATTGTAACTGGGGGGCCGTGAGGTTATTGTAACTGGGGGCCGTGAGGTTATTGTAACTGGGGGCCGTGAGGTTATTGTAACTGGGGGCCGTGAGGTTGTTGTAACTGGGGGCCGTGAGGTTGTTGTAACTGGGGGCCGTGAGGTTGTTGTAACTGGGGGGCCGTGAGGTTATTGTAACTGGGGGGCCGTGAGGTTATTGTAACTGGGGGGCCGTGAGGTTATTGTAACTGGGGGGCCGTGAGGTTATTGTAACTGGGGGGCCGTGAGGTTATTGTAACTGGGGGGCCGTGAGGTTATTGTAACTGGGGGGCCGTGAGGTTATTGTAACTGGGGGGCCGTGAGGTTATTGTAACTGGGGGGCCGTGAGGTTATTGTAACTGGGGGGCCGTGAGGTTATTGTAACTGGGGGGCCGTGAGGTTATTGTAACTGGGGGGGGCCGTGAGGTTATTGTAACTGGGGGGGGCCGTGAGGTTATTGTAACTGGGGGGGGCCGTGAGGTTATTGTAACTGGGGGGGGCCGTGAGGTTATTGTAACTGGGGGGGGCCGTGAGGTTATTGTAACTGGGGGGGGCCGTGAGGTTATTGTAACTGGGGGGGCCGTGAGGTTATTGTAACTGGGGGGGGCCGTGAGGTTATTGTAACAGGGGGGGGCCGTGAGGTTATTGTAACTGGGGGGGGCCGTGAGGTTATTGTAACTGGGGGGGGCCGTGAGGTTATTGTAACTGGGGGGGGCCGTGAGGTTATTGTAACTGGGGGGGACCGTGAGGTTATTGTAACTGGGGGGCCGTGAGGTTATTGTAACTGGGGGCCGTGAGGTTATTGTAACTGGGGGGCCGTGAGGTTATTGTAACTGGGGGGCCGTGAGGTTATTGTAACTGGGGGCCGTGAGGTTATTGTAACTGGGGGCCGTGAGGTATGAGGTTATTGTAACTGTGGGCCGTGAGGTTATTGTAACTGGGGGCCGTGAGGTTATTGTAACTGTGGGCCGTGAGGTTATTATAACTGGGGGCCGTGAGGTATGAGGTTATTGTAACTGGGGGCCGTGAGGTATGAGGTTATTGTAACTGGGGGCCGTGAGGTATGAGGTTATTGTAACTGGTTGCCGTGAGGTATGAGGTTATTGTAACTGGTTGCCGTGAGGTATGAGGTTGTTGTAACTGGTTGCCGTGAGGTATGAGGTTGTTGTAACTGGGGGGCCGTGAGGTTATTGTAACTGGGGGGCCGTGAGGTTATTGTAACTGGGGGGCCGTGAGGTTATTGTAACTGGGGGGCCGTGAGGTTATTGTAACTGGGGGGCCGTGAGGTTATTGTAACTGGGGGGGGCCGTGAGGTTATTGTAACTGGGGGGGGCCGTGAGGTTATTGTAACTGGGGGGGGCCGTGAGGTTATTGTAACTGGGGGGGGCCGTGAGGTTATTGTAACTGGGGGGGGCCGTGAGGTTATTGTAACTGGGGGGGGCCGTGAGGTTATTGTAACTGGGGGGGGCCGTGAGGTTATTGTAACTGGGGGGGGCCGTGAGGTTATTGTAACTGGGGGGGGCCGTGAGGTTATTGTAACTGGGGGGGGCCGTGAGGTTATTGTAACTGGGGGGGGCCGTGAGGTTATTGTAACTGGGGGGGGCCGTGAGGTTATTGTAACTGGGGGGGGCCGTGAGGTTATTGTAACTGGGGGGGGCCGTGAGGTTATTGTAACTGGGGGGGGCCGTGAGGTTATTGTAACTGGGGGGGGCCGTGAGGTTATTGTAACTGGGGGGGGGCGTGAGGTTATTGTAACTGGGGGGGGGCGTGAGGTTATTGTAACTGGGGGGGGGCGTGAGGTTATTGTAACTGGGGGGGGCCGTGAGGTTATTGTAACTGGGGGGGGCCGTGAGGTTATTGTAACTGGGGGGGGCCGTGAGGTTATTGTAACTGGGGGGGGCCGTGAGGTTATTGTAACTGGGGGGGGCCGTGAGGTTATTGTAACTGGGGGGGGCCGTGAGGTTATTGTAACTGGGGGGGGCCGTGAGGTTATTGTAACTGGGGGGGGCCGTGAGGTTATTGTAACTGGGGGGGGCCGTGAGGTTATTGTAACTGGGGGGGGCCGTGAGGTATGAGGTTATTGTAACTGGGGGGGGCCGTGAGGTATGAGGTTATTGTAACTGGGGGGGGCCGTGAGGTATGAGGTTATTGTAACTGGGGGCCGTGAGGTTATTGTAACTGGGGGGCCGTGAGGTTATTGTAACTGGGGGGCCGTGAGGTTATTGTAACTGGGGGGCCGTGAGGTTATTGTAACTGGGGGGGGCCGTGAGGTTATTGTAACTGGGGGGGGCCGTGAGGTTATTGTAACTGGGGGACCGTGAGGTTATTGTAACTGGGGGGCCGTGAGGTTATTGTAACTGGGGGCCGTGAGGTTATTGTAACTGGGGGCCGTGAGGTTATTGTAACTGGGGGGCCGTGAGGTTATTGTAACTGGGGGCCGTGAGGTTATTGTAACTGGGGGCCGTGAGGTTATTGTAACTGGGGGCCGTGAGGTATGAGGTTATTGTAACTGTGGGCCGTGAGGTTATTGTAACTGGGGGCCGTGAGGTTATTGTAACTGGGGGCCGTGAGGTTATTGTAACTGGGGGCCGTGAGGTTATTATAACTGGGGGCCGTGAGGTATGAGGTTATTGTAACTGGGGGCCGTGAGGTATGAGGTTATTGTAACTGGGGGCCGTGAGGTATGAGGTTATTGTAACTGGGGGCCGTGAGGTATGAGGTTATTGTAACTGGTTGCCGTGAGGTATGAGGTTATTGTAACTGGTTGCCGTGAGGTATGAGGTTGTTGTAACTGGTTGCCGTGAGGTATGAGGTTGTTGTAACTGGGGGGCCGTGAGGTTATTGTAACTGGGGGGCCGTGAGGTTATTGTAACTGGGGGGCCGTGAGGTTATTGTAACTGGGGGGCCGTGAGGTTATTGTAACTGGGGGGCCGTGAGGTTATTGTAACTGGGGGGCCGTGAGGTTATTGTAACTGGGGGGGGCCGTGAGGTTATTGTAACTGGGGGGGGCCGTGAGGTTATTGTAACTGGGGGGGGCCGTGAGGTTATTGTAACTGGGGGGGGCCGTGAGGTTATTGTAACTGGGGGGGGCCGTGAGGTTATTGTAACTGGGGGGGGCCGTGAGGTTATTGTAACTGGGGGGGGCCGTGAGGTTATTGTAACTGGGGGGGGCCGTGAGGTTATTGTAACTGGGGGGGGCCGTGAGGTTATTGTAACTGGGGGGGGCCGTGAGGTTATTGTAAATGGGGGGGGCCGTGAGGTTATTGTAACTGGGGGGGGCCGTGAGGTTATTGTAACTGGGGGGGGCCGTGAGGTTATTGTAACTGGGGGGGGCCGTGAGGTTATTGTAACTGGGGGGGGCCGTGAGGTTATTGTAACTGGGGGGGGTCCGTGAGGTTATTGTAACTGGGGGGGTCCGTGAGGTTATTGTAACTGGGGGGGGCCGTGAGGTTATTGTAACTGGGGGGGGCCGTGAGGTTATTGTAACTGGGGGGGGCCGTGAGGTTATTGTAACTGGGGGGGGCCGTGAGGTTATTGTAACTGGGGGGGGCCGTGAGGTATGAGGTTATTGTAACTGGGGGGGGCCGTGAGGTATGAGGTTATTGTAACTGGGGGGGGCCGTGAGGTATGAGGTTATTGTAACTGGGGGCCGTGAGGTTATTGTAACTGGGGGGCCGTGAGGTTATTGTAACTGGGGGGCCGTGAGGTTATTGTAACTGGGGGGCCGTGAGGTTATTGTAACTGGGGGCCGTGAGGTTATTGTAACTGGGGGCCGTGAGGTTGTTGTAACTGGGGGCCGTGAGGTTGTTGTAACTGGGGGCCGTGAGGTATGAGGTTATTGTAACTGGTTGCCGTGAGGTATGAGGTTGTTGTAACTGGGGGGCCGTGAGGTTATTGTAACTGGGGGGCCGTGAGGTTATTGTAACTGGTGGGCCTTGAGGTTATTGTAACTGGGGGGCCGTGAGGTTATTGTAACTGGGGGCCGTGAGGTTATTGTAACTGGGGGCCGTGAGGTTATTGTAACTGGGGGCCGTGAGGTTATTGTAACTGGGGGCCGTGAGGTTGTTGTAACTGGGGGCCGTGAGGTATGAGGTTATTGTAACTGGGGGCCATGAGGTTATTGTAACTGGGGGCCGTGAGGTATGAGGTTATTATAACTGGGGGCCATGAGGTTATTATAACTGGGGGCCGTGAGGTATGAGGTTATTATAACTGGGGGCCGTGAGGTATGAGGTTATTGTAACTGGGGGCCATGAGGTTATTATAACTGGGGGCCGTGAGGTATGAGGTTATTGTAACTGGGGGGGCCGTGAGGTTATTGTAACTGGGGGCCGTGAGGTTATTGTAACTGGGGGCCGTGAGGTTATTGTAACTGGGGGCCGTGAGGTTATTGTAACTGGGGGCCGTGAGGTTATTGTAACTGGGGGCCGTGAGGTTATTGTAACTGGGGGCCGTGAGGTTGTTGTAACTGGGGGCCGTGAGGTTGTTGTAACTGGGGGCCGTGAGGTTATTGTAACTGGGGGGCCGTGAGGTTATTGTAACTGGGGGGCCGTGAGGTTATTGTAACTGGGGGGCCGTGAGGTTATTGTAACTGGGGGGCCGTGAGGTTATTGTAACTGGGGGGCCGTGAGGTTATTGTAACTGGGGGCCGTGAGGTTATTGTAACTGGGGGCCGTGAGGTTATTGTAACTGGGGGGGGGCCGTGAGGTTATTGTAACTGGGTGGGGCCGTGAGGTTATTGTAACTGGGGGGGGCCGTGAGGTTATTGTAACTGGGGGGGGCCGTGAGGTTATTGTAACTGGGGGGGGCCGTGAGGTTATTGTAACTGGGGGGGGCCGTGAGGTTATTGTAACTGGGGGGGGCCGTGAGGTTATTGTAACTGGGGGGGGCCGTGAGGTTATTGTAACTGGGGGGGGTCCGTGAGGTTATTGTAACTGGGGGGGTCCGTGAGGTTATTGTAACTGGGGGGGGCCGTGAGGTTATTGTAACTGGGGGGGGCCGTGAGGTTATTGTAACTGGGGGGGGCCGTGAGGTTATTGTAACTGGGGGGGGCCGTGAGGTTATTGTAACTGGGGGGGGCCGTGAGGTTATTGTAACTGGGGGGGGCCGTGAGGTTATTGTAACTGGGGGGGGCCGTGAGGTATGAGGTTATTGTAACTGGGGGGGGCCGTGAGGTATGAGGTTATTGTAACTGGGGGCCGTGAGGTTATTGTAACTGGGGGGCCGTGAGGTTATTGTAACTGGGGGGCCGTGAGGTTATTGTAACTGGGGGGCCGTGAGGTTATTGTAACTGGGGGCCGTGAGGTTATTGTAACTGGGGGCCGTGAGGTTGTTGTAACTGGGGGCCGTGAGGTTGTTGTAACTGGGGGCCGTGAGGTATGAGGTTATTGTAACTGGTTGCCGTGAGGTATGAGGTTGTTGTAACTGGGGGGCCGTGAGGTTATTGTAACTGGGGGGCCGTGAGGTTATTGTAACTGGTGGGCCTTGAGGTTATTGTAACTGGGGGGCCGTGAGGTTATTGTAACTGGGGGCCGTGAGGTTATTGTAACTGGGGGCCGTGAGGTTATTGTAACTGGGGGCCGTGAGGTTATTGTAACTGGGGGCCGTGAGGTTGTTGTAACTGGGGGCCGTGAGGTATGAGGTTATTGTAACTGGGGGCCATGAGGTTATTGTAACTGGGGGCCGTGAGGTATGAGGTTATTATAACTGGGGGCCATGAGGTTATTATAACTGGGGGCCGTGAGGTATGAGGTTATTATAACTGGGGGCCGTGAGGTATGAGGTTATTGTAACTGGGGGCCATGAGGTTATTATAACTGGGGGCCGTGAGGTATGAGGTTATTGTAACTGGGGGGGCCGTGAGGTTATTGTAACTGGGGGCCGTGAGGTTATTGTAACTGGGGGCCGTGAGGTTATTGTAACTGGGGGCCGTGAGGTTATTGTAACTGGGGGCCGTGAGGTTATTGTAACTGGGGGCCGTGAGGTTGTTGTAACTGGGGGCCGTGAGGTTGTTGTAACTGGGGGCCGTGAGGTTATTGTAACTGGGGGGCCGTGAGGTTATTGTAACTGGGGGGCCGTGAGGTTATTGTAACTGGGGGGCCGTGAGGTTATTGTAACTGGGGGGCCGTGAGGTTATTGTAACTGGGGGGCCGTGAGGTTATTGTAACTGGGGGCCGTGAGGTTATTGTAACTGGGGGCCGTGAGGTTATTGTAACTGGGGGGGGGCCGTGAGGTTATTGTAACTGGGTGGGGCCGTGAGGTTATTGTAACTGGGGGGGGCCGTGAGGTTATTGTAACTGGGGGGGGCCGTGAGGTTATTGTAACTGGGGGGGGCCGTGAGGTTATTGTAACTGGGGGGGGCCGTGAGGTTATTGTAACTGGGGGGGGCCGTGAGGTTATTGTAACTGGGGGGGGCCGTGAGGTTATTGTAACTGGGGGGGGCCGTGAGGTTATTGTAACTGGGGGGGGCCGTGAGGTTATTGTAACTGGGGGGGGCCGTGAGGTTATTGTAACTGGGGGGGGCCGTGAGGTATGAGGTTATTGTAACTGGGGGCCGTGAGGTTATTGTAACTGGGGGGCCGTGAGGTTATTGTAACTGGGGGGCCGTGAGGTTATTGTAACTGGGGGGCCGTGAGGTTATTGTAACTGGGGGCCGTGAGGTTATTGTAACTGGGGGCCGTGAGGTTGTTGTAACTGGGGGCCGTGAGGTTGTTGTAACTGGGGGCCGTGAGGTATGAGGTTATTGTAACTGGTTGCCGTGAGGTATGAGGTTGTTGTAACTGGGGGGCCGTGAGGTTATTGTAACTGGGGGGCCGTGAGGTTATTGTAACTGGTGGGCCGTGAGGTTATTGTAACTGGGGGGCCGTGAGGTTATTGTAACTGGGGGCCGTGAGGTTATTGTAACTGGGGGCCGTGAGGTTATTGTAACTGGGGGCCGTGAGGTTATTGTAACTGGGGGCCGTGAGGTTGTTGTAACTGGGGGCCGTGAGGTATGAGGTTATTGTAACTGGGGGCCATGAGGTTATTGTAACTGGGGGCCGTGAGGTATGAGGTTATTATAACTGGGGGCCATGAGGTTATTATAACTGGGGGCCGTGAGGTATGAGGTTATTATAACTGGGGGCCGTGAGGTATGAGGTTATTGTAACTGGGGGCCATGAGGTTATTATAACTGGGGGCCGTGAGGTATGAGGTTATTGTAACTGGGGGGGCCGTGAGGTTATTGTAACTGGGGGCCGTGAGGTTATTGTAACTGGGGGCCGTGAGGTTATTGTAACTGGGGGCCGTGAGGTTATTGTAACTGGGGGCCGTGAGGTTATTGTAACTGGGGGCCGTGAGGTTATTGTAACTGGGGGCCGTGAGGTTGTTGTAACTGGGGGCCGTGAGGTTGTTGTAACTGGGGGCCGTGAGGTTATTGTAACTGGGGGGCCGTGAGGTTATTGTAACTGGGGGGCCGTGAGGTTATTGTAACTGGGGGGCCGTGAGGTTATTGTAACTGGGGGGCCGTGAGGTTATTGTAACTGGGGGGCCGTGAGGTTATTGTAACTGGGGGGCCGTGAGGTTATTGTAACTGGGGGCCGTGAGGTTATTGTAACTGGGGGCCGTGAGGTTATTGTAACTGGGGGGGGGGCCGTGAGGTTATTGTAACTGGGTGGGGCCGTGAGGTTATTGTAACTGGGGGGGGCCGTGAGGTTATTGTAACTGGGGGGGGCCGTGAGGTTATTGTAACTGGGGGGGGCCGTGAGGTTATTGTAACTGGGGGGGGCCGTGAGGTTATTGTAACTGGGGGGGGCCGTGAGGTTATTGTAACTGGGGGGGGCCGTGAGGTTATTGTAACTGGGGGGGGCCGTGAGGTTATTGTAACTGGGGGGGGCCGTGAGGTTATTGTAACTGGGGGGGGCCGTGAGGTTATTGTAACTGGGGGGGGCCGTGAGGTTATTGTAACTGGGGGGGGCCGTGAGGTTATTGTAACTGGGGGGGGCCGTGAGGTTATTGTAACTGGGGGGGGCCGTGAGGTTATTGTAACTGGGGGGGGCCGTGAGGTTATTGTAACTGGGGGGGGCCGTGAGGTTATTGTAACTGGGGGGGGCCGTGAGGTTATTGTAACTGGGGGGGGCCGTGAGGTTATTGTAACTGGGGGGGGCCGTGAGGTTATTGTAACTGGGGGGGGCCGTGAGGTTATTGTAACTGGGGGGGGCCGTGAGGTTATTGTAACTGGGGGGGGCCGTGAGGTTATTGTAACTGGGGGGGGCCGTGAGGTTATTGTAACTGGGGGGGGCCGTGAGGTTATTGTAACTGGGGGGGGCCGTGAGGTTATTGTAACTGGGGGGGGCCGTGAGGTTATTGTAACTGGGGGGCCGTGAGGTTATTGTAACTGGGGGGCCGTGAGGTTATTGTAACTGGGGGGCCGTGAGGTTATTGTAACTGGGGGGCCGTGAGGTTATTGTAACTGGGGGGCCGTGAGGTTATTGTAACTGGGGGGCCGTGAGGTTATTGTAACTGGGGGGCCGTGAGGTTATTGTAACTGGGGGCCGTGAGGTTATTGTAACTGGGGGCCGTGAGGTTATTGTAACTGGGGGCCGTGAGGTTATTGTAACTGGGGGCCGTGAGGTATGAGGTTATTGTAACTGGGGGCCGTGAGGTATGAGGTTATTGTAACTGGGGGGGGCCGTGAGGTTATTGTAACTGGGGGGGGCCGTGAGGTTATTGTAACTGGGGGGGGCCGTGAGGTTATTGTAACTGGGGGGGGCCGTGAGGTTATTGTAACTGGGGGGGGCCGTGAGGTTATTGTAACTGGGGGGCCGTGAGGTTATTGTAACTGGGGGGCCGTGAGGTTATTGTAACTGGGGGGCCGTGAGGTTATTGTAACTGGGGGGCCGTGAGGTTATTGTA
The DNA here is from genome assembly GCF_029448725.1 of Salvelinus fontinalis. Lineage (NCBI taxonomy): Eukaryota > Metazoa > Chordata > Actinopteri > Salmoniformes > Salmonidae > Salvelinus > Salvelinus fontinalis. Next base: position 814,620 of record NC_074693.1, read on the forward strand.
ACTGGGGGGCCGTGAGGTTATTGTAACTGGGGGGCCGTGAGGTTATTGTAACTGGGGGGCCGTGAGGTTATTGTAACTGGGGGGCCGTGAGGTTATTGTAACTGGGGGGCCGTGAGGTTATTGTAACTGGGGGGCCGTGAGGTTATTGTAACTGGGGGCCGTGAGGTTATTGTAACTGGGGGCCGTGAGGTTATTGTAACTGGGGGCCGTGAGGTTATTGTAACTGGGGGCCGTGAGGTTATTGTAACTGGGGGCCGTGAGGTATGAGGTTATTGTAACTGGGGGCCGTGAGGTATGAGGTTATTGTAACTGGGGGCCGTGAGGTATGAGGTTATTGTAACTGGGGGCCGTGAGGTATGAGGTTATTGTAACTGGGGGCCGTGAGGTATGAGGTTATTGTAACTGGTTGCCGTGAGGTATGAGGTTATTGTAACTGGTTGCCGTGAGGTATGAGGTTGTTGTAACTGGGGGGCCGTGAGGTTATTGTAACTGGGGGGCCGTGAGGTTATTGTAACTGGGGGGCCGTGAGGTTATTGTAACTGGGGGGCCGTGAGGTTATTGTAACTGGGGGGCCGTGAGGTTATTGTAACTGGGGGCCGTGAGGTTATTGTAACTGGGGGCCGTGAGGTATGAGGTTATTGTAACTGGTTGCCGTGAGGTATGAGGTTATTGTAACTTGGGGCCGTGAGGTTATTGTAACTGGGGGGCCGTGAGGTTATTGTAACTGGGGGGCCGTGAGGTTATTGTAACTGGGGGCCGTGAGGTTATTGTAACTGGGGGCCGTGAGGTATGAGGTTATTGTAACTGGTTGCCGTGAGGTATGAGGTTATTGTAACTGGGGGCCATGAGGTTAATGTAACTGGGGGCCGTGAGGTATGAGGTTATTGTAACTGGTTGCCGTGAGGTATGAGGTTATTGTAACTTGGGGCCGTGAGGTTATTATAACTGGGGGGCCGTGAGGTATAAGGTTATTATAACTGGGGGCCGTGAGGTTATTGTAACTGGGGGCCGTGAGGTTATTGTGACTGGGGGCCGTGAGGTATGAGGTTATTGTAACTGGGGGCCATGAGGTTAATGTAACTGGGGGCCGTGAGGTATGAGGTTATTGTAACTGGTTGCCGTGAGGTATGAGGTTATTGTAACTTGGGGCCGTGAGGTTATTATAACTGGGGGGCCGTGAGGTATAAGGTTATTATAACTGGGGGCCGTGAGGTTATTGTAACTGGGGGCCGTGAGGTTATTGTGACTGGGGGCCGTGAGGTTATTGTGACTGGGGGCCGTGAGGTTATTGTGACTGGGGGCCGTGAGGTTATTGTGACTGGGGGCCGTGAGGTTATTGTAACTGGGGGCCGTGAGGTTATTGTAACTGGGGGCCGTGAGGTTATTGTAACTGGGGGCCGTGAGGTTATTGTAACTGGGGGCCGTGAGGTTATTATAACTGGGGGCCGTGAGGTTATTGTAACTGGTTGCCGTGAGGTATGAGGTTGTTGTAACTGGGGGGGTGCCGTGAGGTATGAGGTTGTTGTAACTGGGGGCCGTGAGGTATGAGGTTGTTGTAACTGGGGGCCGTGAGGTATGAGGTTATTGTAACTGGGGGCCGTGAGGTATGAGGTTATTGTAACTGGGGGCCGTGAGGTATGAGGTTATTGTAACTGGGGGCCGTGAGGTATGAGGTTATTGTAACTGGGGGGCCGTGAGGTTATTATAACTGGGGGCCGTGAGGTTATTGTAACTGGGGGCCGTGAGGTTATTGTAACTGGGGGCCGTGAGGTTATTGTAACTGGGGGCCGTGAGGTATGAGGTTATTGTAACTGGGGGCCGTGAGGTATGAGGTTATTGTAACTGGGGGCCGTGAGGTATGAGGTTATTGTAACTGGGGGCCGTGAGGTATGAGGTTATTGTAACTGGGGGCCGTGAGGTATGAGGTTATTGTAACTGGGGGCCGTGAGGTATGAGGTTATTGTAACTGGGGGCCGTGAGGTATGAGGTTATTGTAACTGGGGGCCGTGAGGTATGAGGTTATTGTAACTGGGGGCCGTGAGGTATGAGGTTATTGTAACTGGGGGCCGTGAGGTATGAGGTTATTGTAACTGGTTGCCGTGAGGTATGAGGTTATTGTAACTGGTTGCCGTGAGGTATGAGGTTGTTGTAACTGGGGGGCCGTGAGGTTATTGTAACTGGGGGGCCGTGAGGTTATTGTAACTGGGGGGCCGTGAGGTTATTGTAACTGGGGGGCCGTGAGGTTATTGTAACTGGGGGGCCGTGAGGTTATTGTAACTGGGGGCCGTGAGGTTATTGTAACTGGGGGCCGTGAGGTATGAGGTTATTGTAACTGGTTGCCGTGAGGTATGAGGTTATTGTAACTGGGGGCCATGAGGTTATTGTAACTGGGGGCCGTGAGGTATGAGGTTATTGTAACTGGTTGCCGTGAGGTATGAGGTTATTGTAACTTGGGGCCGTGAGGTTATTATAACTGGGGGGCCGTGAGGTATAAGGTTATTATAACTGGGGGCCGTGAGGTTATTGTAACTGGGGGCCGTGAGGTTATTGTGACTGGGGGCCGTGAGGTTATTGTGACTGGGGGCCGTGAGGTTATTGTGACTGGGGGCCGTGAGGTTATTGTGACTGGGGGCCGTGAGGTTATTGTGACTGGGGGCCGTGAGGTTATTGTAACTGGGGGCCGTGAGGTTATTGTAACTGGGGGCCGTGAGGTTATTGTAACTGGGGGCCGTGAGGTTATTGTAACTGGGGGCCGTGAGGTTATTGTAACTGGGGGCCGTGAGGTTATTGTAACTGGTTGCCGTGAGGTATGAGGTTGTTGTAACTGGGGGGGTGCCGTGAGGTATGAGGTTGTTGTAACTGGGTGGCCGTGAGGTATGAGGTTGTTGTAACTGGGGGCCGTGAGGTATGAGGTTATTGTAACTGGGGGCCGTGAGGTATGAGGTTATTGTAACTGGTTGCCGTAAGGTATGAGGTTATTGTAACTGGGGGCCGTGAGGTATGAGGTTATTGTAACTGGGGGCCGTGAGGTATGAGGTTATTGTAACTGGGGGCCGTGAGGTTGTTGTAACTGGGGGCCGTGAGGTTGTTGTAACTGGGGGCCGTGAGGTTGTTGTGACTGGGGGCCGTGAGGTTGTTGTGACTGGGGGCCGTGAGGTTATTGTAACTGGGGGCCGTGAGGTTATTGTAACTGGGGGCCGTGAGGTATGAGGTTGTTGTAACTGGGGGGGTGCCGTGAGGTATGAGGTTGTTGTAACTGGGGGCCGTGAGGTATGAGGTTATTGTAACTGGGGGCCGTGAGATATGAGGTTATTGTAACTGGGGGCCGTGAGGTTGTTGTAACTGGGGGCCGTGAGGTTGTTGTGACTGGGGGCCGTGAGGTTGTTGTGACTGGGGGCCGTGAGGTTATTGTGACTGGGGGCCGTGAGGTTATTGTGACTGGGGGCCGTGAGGTTATTGTGACTGGGGGCCGTGAGGTTATTGTAACTGGGGGCCGTGAGGTTATTGTGACTGGGGGCCGTGAGGTTATTGTGACTGGGGGCCGTGAGGTTATTGTGACTGGGGGCCGTGAGGTTATTGTAACTGGGGGCCGTGAGGTTATTGTAACTGGGGGCCGTGAGGTTATTGTAACTGGGGGCCGTGAGGTTATTGTAACTGGGGGCCGTGAGGTTATTGTAACTGGGGGCCGTGAGGTTATTGTAACTGGGGGCCGTGAGGTTATTGTAACTGGGGGCCGTGAGGTTATTGTAACTGGGGGCCGTGAGGTTATTGTAACTGGGGGCCGTGAGGTTATTGTAACTGGGGGGCCGTGAGGTTATTGTAACTGGGGGCCGTGAGGTTATTGTAACTGGGGGCCGTGAGGTTATTGTAACTGGGGGCCGTGAGGTTATTGTAACTGGGGGCCGTGAGGTTATTGTAACTGGGGGCCGTGAGGTTATTGTAACTGGGGGCCGTGAGGTTATTGTAACTGGGGGCCGTGAGGTTATTGTGACTGGGGGCCGTGAGGTTATTGTGACTGGGGGCCGTGAGGTTATTGTGACTGGGGGCCGTGAGGTTATTGTGACTGGGGGCCGTGAGGTTATTGTGACTGGGGGCCGTGAGGTTATTGTGACTGGGGGCCGTGAGGTTATTGTGACTGGGGGCCGTGAGGTTATTGTGACTGGGGGCCGTGAGGTTATTGTGACTGGGGGCCGTGAGGTTATTGTGACTGGGGGCCGTGAGGTTATTGTGACTGGGGGCCGTGAGGTTATTGTGACTGGGGGCCGTGAGGTTATTGTAACTGGGGGCCGTGAGGTTATTGTAACTGGGGGCCGTGAGGTTATTGTAACTGGGGGCCGTGAGGTTATTGTAACTGGGGGCCGTGAGGTTATTGTAACTGGGGGCCGTGAGGTATGAGGTTGTTGTAACTGGGGGGGTGCCGTGAGGTATGAGGTTGTTGTAACTGGGGGCCGTGAGGTATGAGGTTATTGTAACTGGGGGCCGTGAGGTATGAGGTTATTGTAACTGGGGGCCGTGAGGTATGAGGTTATTGTAACTGTTTGCCGTAAGGTATGAGGTTATTGTAACTGGGGGCCGTGAGGTATGAGGTTATTGTAACTGGGGGCCGTGAGGTATGAGGTTATTGTAACTGGGGGCCGTGAGGTTGTTGTAACTGGGGGCCGTGAGGTTGTTGTAACTGGGGGCCGTGAGGTTGTTGTAACTGGGGGCCGTGAGGTTATTGTAACTGGGGGCCGTGAGGTTATTGTAACTGGGGGCCGTGAGGTTATTGTAACTGGGGGCCGTGAGGTTATTGTAACTGGGGGCCGTGAGGTTATTGTAACTGGGGGCCGTGAGGTTATTGTAACTGGGGGCCGTGAGGTTATTGTAACTGGGGGCCGTGAGGTTATTGTAACTGGGGGCCGTGAGGTTATTGTAACTGGGGGCCGTGAGGTTATTGTAACTGGGGGCCGTGAGGTTATTGTAACTGGGGGCCGTGAGGTTATTGTAACTGGGGGCCGTGAGGTTATTGTAACTGGGGGCCGTGAGGTTATTGTAACTGGGGGCCGTGAGGTTATTGTAACTGGGGGGGGGCCGTGAGGTTATTGTAACTGGGGGGGGGCCGTGAGGTTATTGTAACTGGGGGGGGGCCGTGAGGTTATTGTAACTGGGGGGGGGCCGTGAGGTTATTGTAACTGGGGGGGGGGGCCGTGAGGTTATTGTAACTGGGGGGGGGGCCGTGAGGTTATTGTAACTGGGGGGGGGGGCCGTGAGGTTATTGTAACTGGGGGGGGGGCCGTGAGGTTATTGTAACTGGGGGGGGGCCGTGAGGTTATTGTAACTGGGGGGGGCCGTGAGGTTATTTTAACTGGGGGGGCCGTGAGGTTATTGTAACTGGGGGGGGCCGTGAGGTTATTGTAACTGGGGGGGGCCGTGAGGTTATTGTAACTGGGGGGGGCCGTGAGGTTATTGTAACTGGGGGGGGGGGGGCGTGAGGTTATTGTAACTGGGGGGGGCCGTGAGGTTATTGTAACTGGGGGGGGGGGGGCGTGAGGTTATTGTAACTGGGGGGGGGGGCGTGAGGTTATTGTAACTGGGGGGGGGGGCGTGAGGTTATTGTAACTGGGGGGGGGGCGTGAGGTTATTGTAACTGGGGGGGGCCGTGAGGTTATTGTAACTGGGGGGGGCCGTGAGGTTATTGTAACTGGGGGGGGCCGTGAGGTTATTGTAACTGGGGGGGGCCGTGAGGTTATTGTAAATGGGGGGGGCCGTGAGGTATGAGGTTATCGTAACTGGGGGGGGCCGTGAGGTTATCGTAACTGGGGGGGCCGTGAGGTTATCGTAACTGGGGGGGGGCCGTGAGGTTATCGTAACTGGGGGGGGGCCGTGAGGTTATCGTAACTGGGGGGGGGCCGTGAGGTTATCGTAACTGGGGGGGGGCCGTGAGGTTATCGTAACTGGGGGGGGGCCGTGAGGTTATTGTAACTGGGGGGGGGGCGTGAGGTTATTGTAACTGGGGGGGGGGCGTGAGGTTATTGTAACTGGGGGGGGGCCGTGAGGTTATTGTAACTGGGGGGGGGCCGTGATGTTATTGTAACTGGGGGCCGTGAGGTATGAGGTTATTGTAACTGGGGGCCGTGAGGTATGAGGTTATTGTAACTGGGGGCCGTGAGGTATGAGGTTGTTGTAACTGGGGGCCGTGAGGTTGTTGTAACTGGGGGCCGTGAGGTATGAGGTTATTGTAACTGGGGGCCGTGAGGTTATTGTAACTGGGGGCCGTGAGGTTATTGTAACTGGGGGCCGTGAGGTTATTGTAACTGGGGGCCGTGAGGTTATTGTAACTGGGGGGGGCCGTGAGGTATGAGGTTATTGTAACTGGGGGCCGTGAGGTTATTGTAACTGGGGGGGGCCGTGAGGTTATTGTAACTGGGGGGGGCGTGAGGTTATTGTAACTGGGGGGGCGTGAGGTTATTGTAACTGGGGGGGGCGTGAGGTTATTGTAACTGGGGGGGGCGAGAGGTTATTGTAACTGGGGGGGAGCCGTGAGGTTATTGTAACTGGGGGGGCCGTGAGGTTATTGTAACTGGGGGGGGCCGTGAGGTATGAGGTTATTGTACCTGGGGGCCGTGAGGTTATTGTAACTGGGGGCCGTGAGGTTATTGTAACTGGGGGCCGTGAGGTATGAGGTTATTGTAACTGGGGGGGCCGTGAGGTTATTGTAACTGGGGGGGGCCGTGAGGTTATTGTAACTGGGGGGGGCCGTGAGGTTATTGTAACTGGGGGGGGCCGTGAGGTTATTGTAACTGGGGGGGGCCGTGAGGTTATTGTAACTGGGGGGGGCCGTGAGGTTATTGTAACTGGGGGGGGCCGTGAGGTTATTGTAGCTGGGGGGGGCCGTGAGGTTATTGTAACTGGGGGGCCGTGAGGTTATTGTAACTGGGGGGCCGTGAGGTTATTGTAACTGGGGGGCCGTGAGGTTATTGTAACTGGGGGGCCGTGAGGTTATTGTAACTGGGGGCCGTGAGGTTGTTGTAACTGGGGGCCGTGAGGTTGTTGTAACTGGGGGCCGTGAGGTTGTTGTAACTGGGGGCCGTGAGGTTATTGTAACTGGGGGCCGTGAGGTTATTGTAACTGGGGGCCGTGAGGTTATTGTAACTGGGGGCCGTGAGGTTATTGTAACTGGGGGCCGTGAGGTTATTGTGACTGGGGGCCGTGAGGTTATTGTGACTGGGGGCCGTGAGGTTATTGTGACTGGGGGCCGTGAGGTTATTGTGACTGGGGGCCGTGAGGTTATTGTGACTGGGGGCCGTGAGGTTATTGTGACTGGGGGCCGTGAGGTTATTGTGACTGGGGGCCGTGAGGTTATTGTGACTGGGGGCCGTGAGGTTATTGTGACTGGGGGCCGTGAGGTTATTGTGACTGGGGGCCGTGAGGTTATTGTGACTGGGGGCCGTGAGGTTATTGTGACTGGGGGCCGTGAGGTTATTGTGACTGGGGGCCGTGAGGTTATTGTGACTGGGGGCCGTGAGGTTATTGTGACTGGGGGCCGTGAGGTTATTGTGACTGGGGGCCGTGAGGTTATTGTGACTGGGGGCCGTGAGGTTATTGTGACTGGGGGCCGTGAGGTTATTGTGACTGGGGGCCGTGAGGTTATTGTGACTGGGGGCCGTGAGGTTATTGTGACTGGGGGCCGTGAGGTTATTGTGACTGGGGGCCGTGAGGTTATTGTGACTGGGGGCCGTGAGGTTATTGTGACTGGGGGCCGTGAGGTTATTGTGACTGGGGGCCGTGAGGTTATTGTGACTGGGGGCCGTGAGGTTATTGTGACTGGGGGCCGTGAGGTTATTGTGACTGGGGGCCGTGAGGTTATTGTGACTGGGGGCCGTGAGGTTATTGTGACTGGGGGCCGTGAGGTTATTGTGACTGGGGGCCGTGAGGTTATTGTGACTGGGGGCCGTGAGGTTATTGTGACTGGGGGCCGTGAGGTTATTGTGACTGGGGGCCGTGAGGTTATTGTGACTGGGGGCCGTGAGGTTATTGTGACTGGGGGCCGTGAGGTTATTGTGACTGGGGGCCGTGAGGTTATTGTGACTGGGGGCCGTGAGGTTATTGTGACTGGGGGCCGTGAGGTTATTGTGACTGGGGGCCGTGAGGTTATTGTGACTGGGGGCCGTGAGGTTATTGTGACTGGGGGCCGTGAGGTTATTGTGACTGGGGGCCGTGAGGTTATTGTGACTGGTTGCCGTGAGGTATGAGGTTGTTGTAACTGGGGGGGTGCCGTGAGGTATGAGGTTGTTGTAACTGGGGGGGTGCCGTGAGGTATGAGGTTGTTGTAACTGGGGGGGTGCCGTGAGGTATGAGGTTGTTGTAACTGGGGGCCGTGAGGTATGAGGTTGTTGTAACTGGGGGCCGTGAGGTATGAGGTTGTTGTAACTGGGGGCCGTGAGGTATGGGGTTATTGTAACTGGGGGCCGTGAGGTATGGGGTTATTGTAACTGGTTGCCGTGAGGTATGAGGTTATTGTAACTGGGGGCCGTGAGGTATGAGGTTATTGTAACTGGGGGCCGTGAGGTATGAGGTTATTGTAACTGGGGGCCGTGAGGTATGAGGTTATTGTAACTGGGGGCCGTGAGGTATGAGGTTATTGTAACTGGGGGCCGTGAGGTTGTTGTAACTGGGGGCCGTGAGGTTGTTGTAACTGGGGGCCGTGAGGTTATTGTAACTGGGGGCCGTGAGGTTATTGTAACTGGGGGCCGTGAGGTTATTGTAACTGGGGGCCGTGAGGTTATTGTAACTGGGGGCCGTGAGGTTATTGTAACTGGGGGCCGTGAGGTTATTGTAACTGGGGGCCGTGAGGTTATTGTAACTGGGGGCCGTGAGGTTATTGTAACTGGGGGCCGTGAGGTTATTGTAACTGGGGGCCGTGAGGTTATTGTAACTGGGGGCCGTGAGGTTATTGTAACTGGGGGCCGTGAGGTTATTGTAACTGGGGGCCGTGAGGTTATTGTAACTGGGGGCCGTGAGGTTATTGTAACTGGGGGCCGTGAGGTTATTGTAACTGGGGGCCGTGAGGTTATTGTAACTAGGGGCCGTGAGGTTATTGTAACTGGGGGCCGTGAGGTTATTGTAACTGGGGGCCGTGAGGTTATTGTAACTGGGGGCCGTGAGGTTATTGTAACTGGGGGCCGTGAGGTTATTGTAACTGGGGGCCGTGAGGTTATTGTAACTGGGGGCCGTGAGGTTATTGTAACTGGGGGCCGTGAGGTTATTGTAACTGGGGGCCGTGAGGTTATTGTAACTGGGGGGGGGGCCGTGAGGTTATTGTAACTGGGGGGGGCCGTGAGGTTATTGTAACTGGGGGCCGTGAGGTTATTGTAACTGGGGGGGGGCCGTGAGGTTATTGTAACTGGGGGGGGCCGTGAGGTTATTGTAACTGGGGGGGGGCCGTGAGGTTATTGTAACTGGGGGGGGGGCCGTGAGGTTATTGTAACTGGGGGGGGGCCGTGAGGTTATTGTAACTGGGGGGGGGCGTGAGGTTATTGTAACTGGGGGGGGGCCGTGAGGTTATTGTAACTGGGGGGGGCCGTGAGGTTATTGTAACTGGGGGGGGCCGTGAGGTTATTGTAACTGGGGGGGGCCGTGAGGTTATTGTAACTGGGGGGGGCCGTGAGGTTATTGTAACTGGGGGGGGCTGTGAGGTTATTGTAACTGGGGGGGGCCGTGAGGTTATTGTAACTGGGGGGGGCCGTGAGGTTATTGTAACTGGGGGGGGCCGTGAGGTTATTGTAACTGGGGGGGGCCGTGAGGTATGAGGTTATTGTAACTGGGGGGGGCCGTGAGGTTATTGTAACTGGGGGCCGTGAGGTATGAGGTTATTGTAACTGGGGGCCGTGAGGTATGAGGTTATCGTAACTGGGGGGGGCCGTGAGGTTATCGTAACTGGGGGGGGCCGTGAGGTTATCGTAACTGGGGGGGGGGCCGTGAGGTTATCGTAACTGGGGGAGGGCCGTGAGGTTATCGTAACTGGGGGGGGGGCCGTGAGGTTATCGTAACTGGGGGGGGGGGCGTGAGGTTATCGTAACTGGGGGGGGGGGCGTGAGGTTATCGTAACTGGGGGGGGGGGCGTGAGGTTATTGTAACTGGGGGGGGGCCGTGAGGTTATTGTAACTGGGGGGGGGCCGTGAGGTTATTGTAAATGGGGGGGGCCGTGAGGTTATTGTAACTGGGGGGGGGCCGTGAGGTTATTGTAACTGGGGGGGGGCCGTGAGGTTATTGTAACTGGGGGGGGGGCCGTGATGTTATTGTAACTGGGGGCCGTGAGGTATGAGGTTATTGTAACTGGGGGCCGTGAGGTATGAGGTTATTGTAACTGGGGGGCCGTGAGGTTATTGTAACTGGGGGCCGTGAGGTATGAGGTTATTGTAACTGGGGGGGGGCCGTGAGGTTATTGTAACTGGGGGGGGCCGTGAGGTTATTGTAACTGGGGGGGGCCGTGAGGTTATTGTAACTGGGGGGGGCCGTGAGGTTATTGTAACTGGGGGGGGGGCGTGAGGTTATTGTAACTGGGGGGGGCCGTGAGGTATGAGGTTATTGTAACTGGGGGGGGCCGTGAGGTTATTGTAACTGGGGGGGGCCGTGAGGTTATTGTAACTGCGGGGGGCCGTGAGGTATGAGGTTATTGTAACTGGGGGCCGTGAGGTTATTGTAACTGGGGGGGGCCGTGAGGTTATTGTAACTGGGGGGGGCCGTGAGGTTATTGTAACTGGGGGGGGCGTGAGGTTATTGTAACTGGGGGGGGGGGGCGTGAGGTGATTGTAACTGGGGGGGAGCCGTGAGGTTATTGTAACTGGGGGGGAGCCGTGAGGTTATTGTAACTGGGGGGGCCGTGAGGTATGAGGTTATTGTACCTGGGGGCCGTGAGGTTATTGTAACTGGGGGCCGTGAGGTTATTGTAACTGGGGGCCGTGAGGTATGAGGTTATTGTAACTGGGGGGGCCGTGAGGTTATTGTAACTGGGGGGGGCCGTGAGGTTATTGTAACTGGGGGGGGCCGTGAGGTTATTGTAACTGGGGGGGGCCGTGAGGTTATTGTAACTGGGGGGGGCCGTGAGGTTAGTGTAACTGGGGGGGGCCGTGAGGTTATTGTAACTGGGGGGGGCCGTGAGGTTATTGTAACTGGGGGGGGGGCGTGAGGTTATTGTAACTGGGGGGGGCCGTGAGGTTATTGTAACTGGGGGGGGGCGTGAGGTTATTGTAACTGGGGGGGGGGCGTGAGGTTATTGTAACTGGGGGGGCCGTGAGGTATGAGGTTATTGTAACTGGGGGGGGCCGTGAGGTTATTGTAACTGGGGGGGCGGCGTGAGGTTATTGTAACTGGGGGTGGCCGTGAGGTATGAGGTTATTGTAACTGGGGGGGGCCGTGAGGTTATTGTAACTGGGGGGGGCCGTGAGGTTATTGTAACTGGGGGGGGCCGTGAGGTTATTGTAACTGGGGGGGGCCGTGAGGTTATTGTAACTGGGGGGGCCGTGAGGTTATTGTAACTGGGGGGGGGGGGGGCCGTGAGGTTATTGTAACTGGGGGGGGGGGGGGCGTGAGGTTATTGTAACTGGGGGGGGGGGGCGTGAGGTTATTGTAACTGGGGGGGGGGGGCGTGAGGTTATTGTAACTGGGGGGGGCGTGAGGTTATTGTAACTGGGGGGGGGCGTGAGGTTATTGTAACTGGGGGGGCCGTGAGGTTATTGTAACTGGGGGCCGTGAGGTATGAGGTTATTGTAACTGGGGGCCGTGAGGTATGAGGTTATTGTAACTGGGGGCCGTGAGGTATGAGGTTATTGTAACTGGGGGCCGTGAGGTATGAGGTTATTGTAACTGGGGGCCGTGAGGTATGAGGTTATTGTAACTGGGGGCCTTGAGGTATGAGGTTATTGTAACTGGGGGCCGTGAGGTATGAGGTTATTGTAACTGGGGGCCGTGAGGTATGAGGTTATTGTAACTGGGGGCTGTGAGGTTGTTGTAACTGGGGGCCGTGAGGTATGAGGTTATTGTAACTGGGGGCTGTGAGGTTATTGTAACTGGGGGCCATGAGGTTATTGTAACTGGGGGCCGTGAGGTTATTGTAACTGGGGGCCGTGAGGTATGAGGTTATTATAACTGGGGGCCGTGAGGCATGAGGTTATTATAACTGGGGGCCGTGAGGTTGTTGTAACTGGGGGCCGTGATGTATGAGGTTATTGTAACTGGGGGCTGTGAGGTTATTGTAACTGGGGGCCGTGAGGTATGAGGTTATTATAACTGGGGGCCGTGAGGTATGAGGTTATTGTAACCTGGGGCCGTGAGGTATGAGGTTATTGTAACTGGGGGCCGCGAGGTATGAGGTTATTGTAACTGGGGGCCGCGAGGTATGAGGTTATTGTAACTGGGGGCCGCGAGGTATGAGGTTATTGTAACTGGGGTCCGTGAGGTATGAGGTTATTGTATCTGGGGGCCGTGAGGTTATTGTAACTGGGGGCCGCGAGGTATGAGGTTATTGTAACTGGGGGCCGCGAGGTATGAGGTTATTGTAACTGGGGGCCGCGAGGTATGAGGTTATTCTAACTGGGGGCCGCGAGGTATGAGGTTATTGTAACTGGGGGCCGTGAGGTATGAGGTTATTGTAACTGGGGGACAATTATAAAAGTCAACCTGAGCACCAGAATGCACTATACTGTGCAACTTGATTGAAGTCCACCTGTGGTAAATTCAATTGATTGGACATGATTTGGAAAGGCACCCACCTGTCTATATAAAGTCTCACAGTTGACAGTGCAAGTCAGAGCAGAAACCAGGCCATGAAGTCGAAGGAATTGTCCGTAGAACTCCGAGACAGGATTGTGTCGAGTCACAGATCTGGGGAAGGGTACCAAAAAACGTCTGCAGCATTGAAGGTCCCTAAGAACACAGTGGCCTCCAACACCAAGACTCTTCCTAGAGCTGGCCGCCCGTCCAAACTGAGCAATCAGGGGAGAAGGGCCTCGGTCAGGAAGGTGAACAAGAACCCGATGGTCACTCTGACAGAGCATCAGAGTTCCTCTGTGGAGATGGGAGAACCTTCCAGAAGGACAACCATTTCTGCAGCACTCCACCAATCAGGCCTTTATGGTAGAGTGGCCAGACGGAAGCCACTCCTCAGTAAAAGGCACACGACAGCCCGCTTGGAGTTTGCCAAAAGGCACTTAAAGGACTCTCACACCATGAGAAACAAGATTCTGTGGTCTGATGAAACCAAGATTGAACTCGCATCTGGAGGTAACCTGGCACCATCCCTATGATGAAGCATGGTGGTGGCAGCATCATGCTGTGGGGATATTTTTCAGCGGCAGGGACTGGGAGACTAGTCAGCATTGAGGGAAAGATGAACGGAGCAAAGTACAGAGAGATCCTTGAGAGATCCTTGATGAAAACCTGCTCCAGAGAGCTCAGACTGGGGCGAATGTTCACCTTCCAACAGGACAACGACCCTAATCACACAGCCAAGACAACGCAGGAGTTTCTTCGGGACAAGTCCCTGAACGTCCTTCAGTGGCCCAGCCAGAGCACGGACTTGAACCAGATCGAACATCTTTGGAGAGACCTGAAAATAGCTGTGCAGCGACGCTCCCCATCCAACCTGACAGAGCTTGAGAGGATCTGCAGAGAAGAATGGGAGAAACTCCCCAAGTACAGGTGTGCCAAGCTTATAGCGTCACACCCAAGAAGACTCGAGGCCGGTATCGCTGCCAAAGGTGTTTCAACAAAGTACTGAGTAAAGGGTCTGAATACTTATGTAAATGTTTTTAAAAAAATATATACATTTGCAAACGTTTCTAAAAACATGTTTTTGCATTGTCATTATGGGGTATTGTGATGTCATTATGGGGTATTGTGATGTCATTATGGGGTATTGTGATGTCATTATGGGGTATTGTGATGTCATTATGGGGTATTGTGTGTAGATTGATGGGGGGGGAAACAATTTAATCCATTTGAGAATACGGCTGTAACTTTGTAAATTTGGAAGAAGTCAATGGGTCTGAATACTTTCCAAATGTCCTGTATGTGTTTATCTCACATGGCAAATAAACTGGAATGTTTAAGCACGGAGTGATTCTGTAATGAAATATTTTGTCCCTTTCAGGAGAGGAGCCTCTCTGTCTCTGAGACTGGCTCAGAATGGACATGCTAAACATGACAAGTTGAGGAACCTGGGAATCAAGAGAAGTATGTGCCTTCTACATTGTTGTCTGGTGATCATTCTGAGTTTCTCCACTAGAGGGCAGCAGCTTATATACAATAGTCTTGAAGCTCAACTCTCATTGTGGTCCTTGCTCTTTCTCTCTGTCTCTCTGCCTTATTCTCTCTGTCTCTCTGCCTCTCTCTGTCTCTCTTTGTCTTTTTGCCTGTCTCTGTCTCTCTGCCTGTGTCTCTGTCTCTCTCTCTCTGCCTGCCTGTCTCTGTCTTTCTGTCTCTCTCTCTGTCTTTCTCTTTGTCGGTGTTGTAGGTAGTGCGCAGGAGCGAACCAAGAAATGTCAGTCTGCCTGGAACAAGTACCTCATTTCCTGTTACACCCAGAATAAGAAGTAATCAGGCTGATAAAGGTGTTGCTGTTGTAGTCCATTCCACCTCACCTCCCTCTCCCCTTCATGAGCCACCTGTCTCCATCACATTAACCAGCCTTGATACGGGTCGTCACTATCTGGCCAAATTGGAAGCCCCGCCTTGTTCTAAAATGTTCTGCCATTGTAATCCTTTGGGCGGGTTTGGTAACATAATGCAGAAGTGACAGTGTAAACATTTATTTTTATTAAACTTTTGACTATTTTCTACATTGTAGAATAAAAGTGAAGACATCAAAACTATAAAATAACACATGGACTTATGTAGTAACCAAAAAAGTTTTAAACAAATCAAAATAAATTTGCTATTCTTCAAATAGCCACCGTTTGCCTTGATGACAGCTTTGCACACTTGGCATTCTCTCAACCAGCTTCACCTGGAATGCTTTCCAACAGTCTTGAAGGAGTTCTCACATATGCTGAGCATTTGTTGGCTGCTTTTTCTTCACTCTGCTGTCCAACTCATCCCAAACCATCTCAATTGGGTTGAGTTCAGGTGATTGTGGAGGCCAGGTCATCTGATGCAGCACTACATCACTCTCCTTCTTGGTCAAATAGCCCTTACACAGCCTGGAGGTGTGTTGGGTCATTATCCTGTTGAAAAACAAATGATAGTCCCACTAAGCCCAAACCAGATGGGGTGGCGTATCGCTGCAGAATGCTGTGGAAGCCATGCAGGTTAAGTGTGCCTTGAATTCTAAATAAATCACTGACTGTGTCACCAGCAAAGCACCATAACACCTCCTCCTCCATGCTTCACGGTGGGAACCACACCATCACACCTCCTCCTCCATGCTTCACGGTGGGAACCACACCATCCCACCTCCTCCTCCATACTTCACGGTGGGAACCACACCATCCCACCTCCTCCTCCATGCTTCACGATGGGAACCACATCACACCTCCACCTCCATGCTTCACGGTGGGAACCACACCATCCCACCTCCTCCTCCATGCTTCACGGTGGGAACAACACATGCAGAGATCATCTGTTCACCTACTCTGCGTCTCACAAAGACACAGCGGTTGGAACCAATAATCTAAAATTTGGTCTCATCAGACCAAAGGACAGATTTCCACCAGTCTAATGTCTGCTGCTCGTGTTTCTTGGCCCAAGCAAGTCTCTTCTTCTTATTGGTGTCCTTTAGTAGTTGTTTCTTTGCATCAATTTGACCATGAAGGCCTGATTCACACAGTCTCCTCTGAACAGTTGATGTTGAGATGTGTCTGTTACTTGAACTCTGTGAAGCATTTATTTGGGCTTCAATCTGAGGCTGGTAACTCTAATGAACTTATCCTCTGCAGCAGAGGTAACTCTGGGGTCTTCCTTTCCTGTGGTGGTCCTCATGAGAGACAGTTTCATCATAGCGCTTGATGGTTTTTGCGAAATGCACTTGAAGAAACTTGAAATGTTCCGTATTGACTGACCTTCATGTCTTAAAGTATTGATGGACTGTCGTTTCTCTTTGCTTATTTGATCTGTTCTTGCCATAATATGGCCTTGGTCTTTTACCAAATAGGGCTATCTTCTGTATACCACCCCTACCTTGTCACGACACAACTGATTGGTTCAAACGCAAATTAACTTTTAACAAGGCACACCTGTTAATTGAAATGCTTTCCAGGTGACTACCTCATGAACTAGGGCTCTTGAGTGGCTCGGCGGTCTAAGAGACAGCATCTCAATGCAAGATGCCTCACTACAGTCCTTGGTTCGAATCCAGGCTGTATCACATCCGGCCGTGATTGGGAGTCCCATAGGGCAGCCACGCAATTAGCCCAGCGTCGTCCGGGTTTGGCCCCGGGGTAAGCCGTCATTGTAAATAAGAATTTGTTCTTAACTGACTTGCCTAGTTAAATAAAGGTTGCACAAGCTGATTGAGAGAAAGCCAAGAGTGCCCGGATGACAGCTTTGCACAAAGTGTGGATACTGTGAAGTATCTCCAAATATATATTTTGATTTGTTTGACACTTTTTTTTTGGTTACTACATGATTCCATATGTGTTATTTCACAGTGTTGATGTCTTCAATATTATTCTAAAATGTAGAAAATAGTAAAAAAATAAAGAAAAACCCTTGAATGAGTAAGTGTGTCCACACTTTTGACTGGTACTGTATATATATTCATGTTTTAATACATTTTCGTGATGGACAAACTAAAACCAGATGGAGATAATATAGATAATGGAGCTGTCCATAAAACCAGATGGAGATAATGGAGCTGTCCATAAAACCAGATGTAGATAATATAGATAATGGAGCTGTCCATAAAACCAGATGGAGATAATATAGATAATGGAGCTGTCCATAAAACCAGATGGAGATAATATAGATAATGGAGCTGTCCATAAAACCAGATGGAGATAATATAGATAATGGAGCTGTCCATAAAACCAGATGTAGATAATGGAGCTGTCCATAAAACCATATGAAGATAATGGAGTTGTCCATAAAACCAGGTGGAGATAATATAGATAATGGAGCTGTCCATAAAACCAGATGGAGATAATATAGATAATGGAGCTGTCCATAAAACCAGATGGAGATAATATAGATAATGGAGCTGTCCATAAAACCATATGAAGATAATGGAGTTGTCCATAAAACCAGATGAAGATAATATAGATAATGGAGCTGTCCATAAAACCATATGAAGATAATGGAGTTGTCCATAAAACCAGATGAAGATAATATAGATAATGGAGCTGTCCATAAAACCAGATGGAGATAATATAGATAATGGAGCTGTCCATAAAACCAGATGTAGATAATGGAGCTGTCCATAAAACCAGATGGAGATAATATAGATAATGGAGCTGTCCATAAAACCAGATGGAGATAATATAGATAATGGAGCTGTCCATAAAACCAGATGGAGATAATGGAGCTGTCCATAAAACCAGATGGAGATAATATAGATAATGGAGCTGTCTATAAAACCAGATGAAGATAATGGAGCTGTCCATAAAACCAGATGAAGATAATATAGATAATGGAGCTGTCCATAAAACCAGATGGAGATAATGGAGCTGTCCATAAAACCAGATGAAGATAATGGAGCTGTTCATAAAACCAGGTGGAGATATAGATAATGGAGCTGTCCATAAAACCAGATGAAGATAATGTAGCTAATGGAGCTGTTCATAAAACCAGGTGGAGATAATATAGATAATGGAGCTGTCCATAAAACCAGATGAAGATAATGTAGCTAATGGAGCTGTCCATAATATATTCTCTGAGAACTAACACTCAACAAAATAATAAAAGCTGGACATTCGGGGAGAAATTACAGGAACAATTTAGCATTATTGATATTGTTTATGTTTGAGCAGAATAACACATTAGCCATGGAAAAAATGCATAGAATTGCATGAAATTCCCTTTAAAACTGTAAACATTTCTCTCAGCTCCATGGAGAAATGTGTGTAGAATTGTTGTGAAAATGCATACGTTTCTCTACATCGCCAAGATGAGGCTTGATTTTTCTCTCTGATGCCAAAAGGCGGGCCTTTAAAATGTTCCTTCCCGGGGTCCACTATGAGCTGTCCATAAAACCAGATGATAATGTAGTTAATGGAGCTGTCCACTATGGGCCCTGGTCAAAAGAAGTTCACAACGTAGGGAAAAAGGTGCCATTTTGGGAGGCAGTCTGGTAACATAATGACAGCTGTATTAACCAGACCAGTTGGGAGGCAGTCTGGTGACATAATGACAGCTGTATTAACCAGTTGGGAGGCAGTCTGGTAACATAATGACAGCTGTATTAACCAGTTGGGAGGCAGTCTGGTGACATAATGACAGCTGTATTAACCAGTTGGGGGGCAGTCTGGTAACATAATGACAGCTGTATTAACCAGACCAGTTGGGAGGCAGTCTGGTGACATAATGACAGCTGTATTAACCAGTTGGGGGGCAGTCTGGTAACATAATGACAGCTGTATTAACCAGTTGGGAGGCAGTCTGGTGACATAATGACAGCTGTATTAACCAGTTGGGAGGCAGTCTGGTAACATAATGACAGCTGTATTAACCAGTTAGGAGGCAGTCTGGTAACATAATGACAGCTGTATTAACCAGACCAGTTGGGAGGCAGTCTGGTGACATAATGACAGCTGTATTAACCAGTTGGGGGGCAGTCTGGTAACATAATGACAGCTGTATTAACCAGTTGGGAGGCAGTCTGGTAACATAATGACAGCTGTATTAACCAGTTGGGAGGCAGTCTGGTAACATAATGACAGCTGTATTAACCAGACCAGTTGGGAGGCAGTCTGGTAACATAATGACAGCTGTATTAACCAGTTGGGAGGCAGTCTGGTAACATAATGACAGCTGTATTAATACAGCTGTCATTATGTTACCAGACTGCCTCCCAACTGCTCTGGTTAATACAGCTGTCATTATGTCACCAGACTGCCTCCCAACTGGTTAATACAGCTGTCATTATGTTACCAGACTGCCTCCCAACTGGTTAATACAGCTGTCATTATGTTACCAGACTGCCTCCCAACTGGTTAATACAGCTGTCATTATGTTACCAGACTGCCTCCCAACTGGTCTGGTTAATACAGCTGTCATTATGTTACCAGACTGCCTCCCAACTGCTCTGGTTAATACAGCTGTCATTATGTTACCAGACTGCCTCCTAACTGGTTAATACAGCTGTCATTATGTTACCAGACTGCCTCCTAACTGGTTAACCAGTTAGGAGGCAGTCTGGTAACATAATGACAGCTGTATTAACCAGTTAACCAGTTAGGAGGCAGTCTGGTAACATAATGACAGCTGTATTAACCAGACCAGTTGGGGGGCAGTCTGGTAACATAATGACAGCTGTATTAACCAGTTGGGAGGCAGTCTGGTAACATAATGACAGCTGTATTGGCTCTGGTGAAAACTAGTGCACTATATAGGGAATAGGGTGCCATGGGGCTCTGGTCAAAACTAGTGCACTATATAGGGAATAGGGTGCCATGGGGCTCTGGTCAAAACTAGTGCACTATATAGGGAATAGGGTGCCATGGGGCTCTGGTCAAATCTAGTGCACTATATAGGGAATAGGGTGCCATGGGGCTCTGGTCAAATCTAGTGCACTATATAGGGAATAGGGTGCTATTTGGGAAGAACGATGCGACTTTCAGCTGCTGCGGACTTGACTGTTTTGATGTGTGAAATTATTTTAGGCACTTTGTGACTGTCGGCCAACAGACTAGCTGTCTTTAGTCAGCCAACAGACCAGCTGTCTTTAGTCGGCCGACAGACCAGCTGTCTTTAGTCGGCCGACAGACTAGCTGTCTTTAGTCAGCCAACAGACCAGCTGTCTTTAGTCGGCCAACAGACTAGCTGTCTTTAGTCAGCCAACAGACTAGCTGTCTTTAGTCAGCCGACAGACTAGCTGTCTTTAGTCGGCCGACAGACTAGCTGTCTTTAGTCGGCCGACAGACTAGCTGTCTTTAGTCGGCCTACAGACTAGCTGTCTTTAGTCGGCCGACAGACTAGCTGTCTTTAGTCGGCCGACAGACTAGCTGTCTTTAGTCGGCCGACAGACCAGCTGTCTTTAGTCGGCCGACAGACCAGCTGTCTTTAGTCGGCCGACAGACCAGCTGTCTTTAGTCGGCCGACAGACCAGCTGTCTTTAGTCGGCCGACAGACTAGCTGTCTTTAGTCGGCCGACAGACTAGCTGTCTTTAGTCGGCCGACAGACCAGCTGTCTTTAGTCGGCCGACAGACCAGCTGTCTTTAGTCGGCCGACAGACCAGCTGTCTTTAGTCGGCCGACAGACCAGCTGTCTTTAGTCGGCCGACAGACCAGCTGTCTTTAGTCGGCCGACAGACCAGCTGTCTTTAGTCAGCCCTCATAATGCATGTAAATGGAGGAGGATGATCCATTCTGTGTATTTGCCAACAGTTCTTCACTGTGAACTTTCCTTTTATGACTTTAAATGATGCTGTGGCTTGTTATTTTTCCTTTACTATGCAATGTGAAAAGTTTTTTGTTTTCCCTTCTGTCATATTATTAGTTACATTTCTGACATATTTGATATGTATCTGTGTGTTGAATAATAAAAGGTTTATTCATTACAGGATCTCTCACTGGTCTTCATTTGTATTTGACAGAACAATTCAAATGTAGTATATTGTCCAAAACGCTTTTCTCAAGCAATCATAACTCATTACGATTTGTATTCTCTCAAGTCTCCGTAACTTGTAGTAACCAACAACAGGATGAACCTGACAACCCCCCCCCCCCCTCTTTATCACAGCTGATCCAGGAACAGCCCTGGGCATTGAGATGTAGAATAATGGTACAGTGAACTGATTCTGGGTCGTCTGATATCACAGGACAAACAGGTGTTGTTTCTGTAGCCTGAGTGCCAGTCTGTTTCTGCCGTCAGGTCAACTCCTTGGTCTGTTTCTGCCGTCAGGTCAACTCCTTGGTCTCTTTCTGCCGTCAGGCCAACTCCTAGGTCTCTTTCTGCCGTCAGGCCAACTCCTTGGCCTGTTTCTGCCGTCAGGCCAACTCCTTGGTCTGTTTCTGCCGTCAGGCCAACTCCTTGGTCTCTTTCTGCCGTCAGGCCAACTCCTTGGCCTGTTTCTGCCGTCAGGTCAACTCCTTGGTCTGTTTCTGCCGTCAGGCCAACTCCTTGGTCTGTTTCTGCCGTCAGGTCAACTCCTTGGCCTGTTTCTGCCGTCAGGTCAACTCCTTGGTCTGTTTCTGCCGTCAGGCCAACCCCTTGGCCTGTTTCTGCCGTCAGGCCAACTCCTTGGCCTGTTTCTGCCGCCAGGTCAACTCCTTGGCCTGTTTCTGCCGTCAGGTCAACTCCTTGGCCTGTTTTCTGCCGTCAAGCCAACTCCCTGGTCGTTTTCTGCCGTCAAGCCAACTCCCTGGTCTGTTTCTGCCGTCAGGCCAACTCCTTGTTATGCCAATTGGCTTGACAATGACTGCAATGGAGTACTAGATCACACACAGATCTGGGACCAGGCTAGCTTTTCCCTTAACTGTAAATATTTGTTTCCATAATGTCTATTTTGGTCAGGGGGCATCTGAGCTGAATCAACTCTGAGAATCGACTCTTTCAGACGATCTGATGGTGCCATGACGGAGTGCGAAGCAGGAAGTGTTTTCATCTTTCTGTCTCGGGAATAGGACACTCCTGACCTGTAAAACAACCAGAAATCCAGCTGAGTAACAGCACCTCAAATGTTGTACTGGTTGAGTTCCTGTTCCTCTTATAGAATATTATCTTAACAGTATTGTGGAACTCCTGCACCTAAATATAAACAGTACCGGCACCTATTTCAGTCCAAGTCCAGCGCTGCCATTTACCTTATCCCTAACCTAATTTGAACCAATTCTGAAATGTAAATATTGGTTTGCAGGTCAGGAGTGTCCGTATAGCCTTTTCCGTCTGTCTCTGCAGCCGTCATGTTGAGGATATATGGATGAGTCTAAAATAGCGCCCTATTCCCTAATGGGCCCTGATCAAACGTTCTTCACTATATAGGGAACCAGCAAGCATTTTGCCTGGAGCCTTTCTGTGGTGGTTCCCCCCCAGGTGATGACGTGTGTTCTCTGGGGGCTCAGCAGTGGGGTGTACCACCTCTGTCTGACGTGACACCACAGGAGTCACCTGGTCATTCCATTCTGACACCAGATTGGGTAAGAGGTGTGAACGTTGTTCTTAGCGAAAAACAGAAATAAGACGAACAGAAATGAGATGTAGAGATTTGAGCAATGAATTGAGTGAATAGACAATTCAGATCTTTGGATAGATCAGGGGAACAAGCCAATCAGAACCACCCTAATGGATAGATCAGGGGAACAAACCAATCAGAACCATCCTAATGGATAGATCAGGGGAACAAACCAATCAGAACCATCCTAATGGATAGATCAGGGGAACAAACCAATTAGAACCACCCAAATGGGATGGATCAGGGGAACAAGCCAATCAGAACAACCCTAATGGATAGATCAGGGGAACAAGCCAATCAGAACCACCCTAATGGATAGATCAGGGGAACAAGCCAATCAGAACCACCCTAATGGATAGATCAGGGGAACAAGCCAATCAGAACCACCCTAATGGATAGATCAGGGGAACATGCCAATCAGAACCATCTAATAGATAGATCAGGGGAACAAGCCAATCAGAACCACCCTAATGGATAGATCAGGGGAACAAACCAATCAGAACCATCCTAATGGATAGATCAGGGGAACAAACCAATCAGAACCATCCTAATGGATAGATCAGGGGAACAAACCAATCAGAACCATCCTAATGGATAGATCAGGGGAACAAACCAATCAGAACCATCCTAATGGATAGATCAGGGGAACAAACCAATCAGAACCATCTAATGGATAGATCAGGGGAACAAACCAATCAGAACCACCCTAATGGATAGATCAGGGGAACAAACCAATCAGAACCATCCTAATGGATAGATCAGGGGAACAAGCCAATCAGAACCACCCTAATGGATAGATCAGGGGAACAAACCAATCAGAACCATCCTAATGGATAGATCAGGGGAACAAACCAATCAGAACCATCCTAATGGATAGATCAGGGGAACAAGCCAATCAGAACCACCCTAATGGATAGATCAGGGGAACAAGCCAATCAGAACCACCCTAATGGATAGATCAGGGGAACAAGCCAATCAGAACCACCCTAATGGATAGATCAGGGGAACAAGCCAATCAGAACCATCTAATAGATAGATCAGGGGAACAAGCCAATCAGAACCACCCTAATGGATAGATCAGGGGAACAAACCAATCAGAACCATCCTAATGGATAGATCAGGGGAACAAACCAATCAGAACCATCCTAATGGATAGATCAGGGGAACAAACCAATTAGAACCATCCTAATGGATAGATCAGGGGAACAAACCAATCAGAACTATCCTAATGGATAGATCAGGGGAACAAACCAATCAGAACTATCCTAATGGATAGATCAGGGGAACAAACCAATCAGAACCATCCTAATGGATAGATCAGGGGAACAAACCAATCAGAACCATCCTAATGGATAGATCAGGGGAACAAGCCAATCAGAACCATCCTAATGGATAGATCAGGGGAACAAGCCAATCAGAGCCATCCTAATGGATAGATCAGGGGAACAAACCAATCAGAACCATCCTAATGGATAGATCAGGGGAACAAACCAATCAGAACCATCCTAATGGATAGATCAGGGGAACAAGCCAATCATAACCATCTAATGGATAGATCAGGGGAACAAACCAATCAGAACCATCCTAATGGATAGATCATGGGAACAAACCAATCAGAACCATCTAATGGATAGATCAGGGGAACAAACCAATCAGAACCATCCTAATGGATAGATCAGGGGAACAAACCAATCACAACCATCTAATGGATAGATCAGGGGAACAAGACCAATCAGAACCATCCTAATGGATAGATCAGGGGAACAAACCAATCAGAACCATCTAATCCCTAAATAAACACCCAGTATATAACACAAAGACATTCACTGTCCACTTCTGGAAATGTTTGATTCATAGTTTCTTGAATGATTTTCTAAGCATCTAATTTTGCCCACTGCCCGCCCTTTTTTCCTTTGCTCTCTCGCTCAGTGGTTCGGGTCAGAAGCCCTCTGCCCCTCCCCTCCCAGCACAATAAATAATGTGCCATGGAGCTCAGGCCTTTTGTGTCCACGCAGATTCTTTCTACTGTATGTTTCCGCTGGGGGTAGGCAGAAACCAGGGCGTTTTATCCGAATAACACAGAGTCTTGTTGGGGTTCTGATAAAGGGCAGCATTGTATGGTAATAGTTTATATAAGACCATATGACTGCTGGGCTGCGCTGGGCTCTGCTACGGTGCAGGGTAGTGGCTAGTGTCGCGGGAATGATTAGCATTTTACCAACGCATCGTGTTCACAAGCCAAGAGCCTTCTGGTTCGATTATAAAATAAACACATTTAATTTAACCCTTCTTTGTACACATTTTGTGTACCACCACAGCTGAAGGTAAAATGCCTCATATCTCTGATTCTCTTTATTAACCATTTGGATGATGATGATGATGATGATGTGTTGAGATTCATGAGGAAAAGAGAGTCTGACTGTTGAGGTGTTCTGGAGTTCTCTGAGAATTCCAGACTAGATTCTAGAATGGTTCTGCAGAAAGAGAGTAGTTACTGACATGAAACATCTGTTCACTGGAATACAATAACTTCTCTTGGTTTGATCTGGGTGTATTTTATGATTGGCATAGTTTAAAGACTGTTTCCAGATTGGCTATAGTTCTTCAGTTACAGGAGAGGTCTTAGACAGTGTCTGTCTGAAAGGTAGTTGTAACATTCTTCTCGTGAGATGGATGTTTTGAGTCGTTGCTTGGAGAATATATCTTGGCTTGTGTGTCTGGTGTAGCCGTGTCCGTCTGTCTGGTGTAGTCGTGTCCGTCTGTCTAGTGTAGTCGTGTCCGTCTGTCTGAAGGTCAGGTTACGATCAGTCAGTATTAATACTTGTTGAATGGATCACATGTCTCCGTTATCGTTTCGCTATTGGCTATCGGAGCGTTATGTGGCGTGACGTTGCGCCCGTGTTAGGCCATCGCCCCAAGGTTCTTAAAGCACAGGCCAGGGATAGGCTGAGTCTTGTTTTGTCGTTGCTGTGACCCGACCGCTCCAGCGCCATGGCCAGGCTACACCTGACGGTGGTGGTTTACGGACCCGGTGCTGCCGACGCCGCCGGTGGAGACTGGTAGGACCAACAGCTCAGGGAATACTGGAGCTCCTTTCTAAATCACACCCTATTTAGTGGGCCCTGGTTGAAAGTAGTGCACTTTTATAGGTGCAGACAAGGGTGTGTTAGGTTGGGGGTTGTTGGCTATATAGAAGGTCCTGTTTTAGTCCACATTAGTACGTTTTGAGAATGTTTTTCTATCCGACGTGTCTGGTGTTTTAGGATTTCAGCTCAAGTTTTTCTGATGATGGTTGGTTGGATACATACAGTACACCTGTGGGGTTCTTTAAGAACTCTTTCTCCCTCACTACAGGTTTGATTGATTGCCTTTTATTAAACGATCGACTCAGAGATTGTACAGTTTCAATGATTGTATCAATATCGTTACCAACGTGTTATGTACTTTGATATTCCTTCGTTACATGTTTCCTTGACATGGTCATTCTTCTGAGGCGTGATCAAACGTCAGCTTGTATCAATACATTGTCGACATAAAGTTGTTCCCTAAGTTCTATATTGTTTTAAAGAACAGTTATTCTCCTGAGTGTGATCATCCGCTTGACATTTCTCCTTTCCAGACTGGGCTTGAGAAAAGCTTTTAGAGCTGAAACGTCAACATTTAAACAGTCTGAACTATATCCCTTCTTGTTTCTCCTCTCCAGACCTGGAATCGAAAATGAACTGGGGGTCCTTTTACGCCGTGATCAGCGGCGTAAACAGGCATTCCACTGGCATCGGCCGCATCTGGCTGTCTGTTATCTTCATCTTCAGAATCCTGGTCCTCGTGGTGGCGGCCGAGTCGGTCTGGGGTGACGAGAAGTCTGGCTTTACTTGCAACACCCAGCAGCCCGGCTGCAACTCTGTCTGCTATGACCAGTTCTTTCCCATCTCACACATCCGCCTGTGGGCCTTGCAGCTCATCCTGGTGTCCACGCCTGCTCTCCTAGTGGCCATGCATGTAGCCCATCGCAGACACATCAACAAGAAGATCCTGAAGAAGTCTGGGCGCGTTTCCCCGAAGGAGCTGGAACAAATCAAGAATCAGAAGTTTGCGATCACAGGCGCCCTCTGGTGGACCTACATGATCAGTGTGCTGTTTAGGATCGTTCTGGAAGTCGGCTTCCTTTATATATTCTACCTGATCTACCCTGACTTCAAGATGTTCCGTCTGGTCAAGTGTGACTCGTACCCCTGTCCCAACACTGTGGACTGCTTCGTGTCGCGACCCACGGAGAAAACCATCTTCACCGTTTTCATGCTCTCCGTGTCGGGGGTGTGTGTTCTCCTCAACCTGGCCGAGGTGGCCTACCTGATTGGTCGAGCCTGTCTGAGGTGTATCCATGGTAAACAGGAAGAGACTAAGGTAGCATGGATCGGTCAGAAACTGTCCTCCTACAAACAGAATGAAATCAACCAGATGATCGCTGACCAGTCGAAGTTCAAGTTCAACATGGGAGCTAGGAAAACCTCTATGGAGAAGGGAGAGAGGTGCTCTGCTTTCTGATAGGTTGCCCTGGAGAGGGAGAGGTGTTCAGATTTGCTGCCTATGGAGATGAGAGCGAGAGATGGGCTCTGCTTTCTGATAGGCTTCCAAGTCCTAGTTCCCACTCATTTTCACTGCTTCAAACTAAAGAACTAACCAGCTTGGAACCATACTGTATAGAAATCCTCATACAATAGCTCCATCTAGTCATAACGCCAATCATCATTTATTTCTTGCTCCATTTTTTCTGGTGACTGGTGCTATGTTCTGGTAGGATATGAAGAAGAACAAACAGACCCAGGCGGGGGGGGGGGGGGGGGGTATTGGATGGGCCCCCAAAAATAAAACTAACCCGGACAAACTCAATGCTGGATTGGAGGGAGAACTTTGTTTGATCGTGATCAACACAGTCACTGTTTTGTCTCTCAACCTCGGGGCAGGAACTGGTGGATAAAGGAACATTTGTTTCAGCACATGACTTGACAAACCCATTGTATTGGAACTCACTGAGTCTTCTACAGCGGGGAGACTACTCCTACAGCACGGAGACTACTCCTACAGCGGGGAGACTACTCCTACAGCGGGGAGACTACTCCTATAGACTACTCCTACAGCACGGAGACTACTCCTATAGACTACTCCTACAGCGGGGAGACTACTCCTACAGCGGGGAGACTACTCCTACAGCGGGGAGACTACTCCTACAGCAGGGAGACTACTCCTACAGCAGGGAGACTACTCCTACAGCGGGAAGACTACTCCTATAGACTATTCCTACAGCGGGGAGACTACTCCTATAGACTACTCCTACAGCACGGAGACTATTCCTACAGCGGGGAGACTACTCCTACAGCACGTAGACTACTCCTATAGCACGGAGACTACTCCTACAGCGGGGAGACTACTCCTATAGACTACTCCTACAGCACGGAGACTACTCCTACAGCAGGGAGACTACTCCTACAGCAAGGAGCAGCGGGGAGACTACTCCTACAGCAAGGAGACTACTCCTACAGTAAGGAGACTACTCCTACAGCAAGGAGACTACTCCTACAGCAAGGAGACTACTCCTACAGCAAGGAGACTACTCCTACAGCAGGGAGACTACTCCTACAGGAAGGAGACTACTCCTACAGCAAGGAGACTACTCCTACAGCAGGGAGACTACTCCTACAGCAGGAACAAATCACTCATTAAGACATTGAAGGTCTTTTTAATGGTGCACAGCAAACGATGGAGCTTTGTTTGAGTACTATCGGTACCAAGAGGGTAAGCAGCAGCGACGTGGAGAACTGGATGTCCTAAAATGGATTCCTGACAACTTCCATTAACCAGTACAAAAGGATATGTTCACATCTCACATTATTCTGTTATATATGCTCATATCCCACAATATACTGTTATATATACATGATATGCTCATATCCCACAGTGATTTATATATGATATGTTCATATCCCACATTAGTGTCACATGATAAGCTCATATTTTTTTTATTTTTTTATTTTACCGTTATTTTACCAGGTAAGTTGACTGAGAACACGTTCTCATTTGCAGCAACGACCTGGGGAATAGTTACAGGGGAGAGGAGGGGGATGAATGAGCCAATATCCCACATTAGTGTTACATGATATGCTCATATCCCACAGTGATTTATAAATGACATGCTCATATCCCACATTACAGTATATACTGCAGTACTGACGATGGAGGCTCTTTACACAACAACATCTTTAGCTGCAAAGTAAACCGTATTTATTGAGGTTACTTCTCACAACCAAAGATCTGATAGTGGATTGATGGATACAAATCTTTGTTATTAATAGGCGTGGGTTTTTCTAGGCTCTCAGATGGTACTATAGAGTCTCATGGTGTTGCTAGGCTCTCAGATGGTACTATATAGTCTCATGGTGTTGCTAGGCTCTCTGATGGTACTATATAGAATGTCATGGTGTTTCTAGGCTCTCAGATGGTACTATAGAGTCTCATGGTGTTGCTAGGCTCTCAGATGGTACTATATAGTCTCATGGTGTTTCTAGGCTCTCAGACGGTACTATATAATCTCATGGTGTTGCTAGGCTCTCTGATGGTACTATATAGTCTCATGGTGTTTCTAGGCTCTCAGACGGTACTATATAATCTCATGGTGTTTCTAGGCTCTCGGATGGTACTATATAGTCTCATGGTGTTTCTAGGCTCTCAGATGGTACTATAGAGTCTCATGGTGTTTCTAGGCTCTCAGACGGTACTATATAGTCATGGTGTTTCTAGGCTCTCAGATGGTACTATATTGTCTGTCATGGTGTTTCTAGGCTCTCTGATGGTACTATATAGGCTCATGGTGTTTCTAGGCTCTCTGATGGTACTATATAGTCTCATGGTGTTTCTAGGCTCTCAGACGGTACTATATAGTCATGGTGTTTCTAGGCTCTCAGATGGTACTATATTGTCTCATGGTGTTTCTAGGCTCTCTGATGGTACTATATAGTCTCATGGTGTTTCTAGGCTCTCAGATGGTACTATATAGAATGTCATGGTGTTTCTAGGCTCTCAGACGGTACTATATAGTCTCATGTTTTTAGGCTCTGACGGTACTATATAGTCTGTCAGTGTAGTCTTATGATTTCGCTAGGCTCTCAACGGTACTATATAGTCTGTCAGTGTTTCTCGGCACTCAGATGGTACTATATAGTCTTATGATTTTGCTAGGCTCTCAATGGTACTATATAGTCTGTCAGTGTTTCTAGGCTCTGATGGTACTATATAGTCTGTCTTGGTGTTTAAAAAACTCTGACATGTTAATCACAGGCATCTCAACCCATTATTGTGGATCTGTCCAGAAATTGTGGAATTGACAAGTCACATGATGTGCAGTGAAACCTATGAAGAGGCAAGAATGAATTATTTCAGGCTTGGGCGTTGCCAGGCAAAGTAGATTAACCAATAACCTCCTGGTTTTTGATTGGTTGAAAATAGGCTGTTGCCATTTTACATTTACCTACAGTAATTTTATTCCATTAAATCATTTTATTTGCATAATATATTTTATTTTACACATTTAATGAGAGGAAAGTTATTGTACTGTAATATAATCCTGCTCCATCTCCTCTCTCTCTTTTCCTGTTTTAGTGTCCAGTTCGTCAGTTTACAATTTAATCATACACATTGTTCTCATAGAAGGCTAAATACATTTGTTGTACAGTAAAATTATAAAGATAATGAATTGAACCTGTGCTTGTCATTCAGCTGGTCAACAGCTCTTTATTTCTGCTGTAGTTACAGTATTAATGTTCATCTACCGTCGGTAAACCAAGTCTTTGGGTCACTTTCCTAAAATGTCCCTGTTTCCACAACTCCTAGTTGGAGGATTATGAATTTTGGGGAAAGTTAACAGAATTTTGCAGCCCTAATCCAGTCCATGGTGTATATAGACAGGTTGTAACCGTGTATATGTATATATTATTGGAATAAAATACATAATGATTTGAACAACTCAAATGTGTTGACATGCTTTATAATTTTGACTGACATTGCAGTGTCAGTAGCGGTATGTTATGGTTTCACGTCTTAGTGTACAGTAAATCCATGTTGATACCGTGTGTGTTTACCAGCACTCCCTATAGCAGACTTTCTGGAGTTGGAGTCTTGTCATTCCTTCTTTTCCACTCCTGTCATTGGTGGCTTTAACATTCTTTGCCTGCCTGTCATTGGTGGCTTTAACATTCTTTGCCTGTCATTGGTGGCTTCAGGACCTAAATGGCTGCTCTTCTCCAAAGCTTTGTTCCAAATGTAGTGCACTACTTTTGACCAGGAGGCTCATAGGGCTCTAGTCAAAAGTAGTGCACTCTGTAGGGACTAGGGTGACAATCTTACTCATGCCCCCCTCCACCACAGTGATAGAGACTCCATCTCCCTATATTTAGCAATGAGCTGCCCTTGATGCCAGACAGACCAGGAAGTCAAGCTTATAACTCTAGGAGCGAAGACGGGGAGAGAGGGTCGGAGAGGAACTCTAGGAGTGAAGACAGGGTCGGAGAGGAACTCTAGGAGGGAAGACGGGGAGAGAGGGTCGGAGAGGAACTCTAGGATGGAAGACGGGGAGAGAGGGCCGGAGAGGAACTCTAGGATGGAAGACGGGGAGAGAGGGTCGGAGAGGAACTCTAGGAGGGAAGACCGGGAGAGAGGGTCGGAGAGGAACTCTAGGAGGGAAGACCGGGAGAGAGGAACTCTAGGATGGAAGACAGGGAGAGAGGGTCGGAGAGGAACTCTAGGATGGAAGACGGGGAGAGAGGGTCGGAGAGGAACTCTAGGAGGGAAGACCGGGAGAGAGGGTCGGAGAGGAACTCTAGGTCCTGGGTGAAGCCTTGACTGACTGAAGAGTGAAGACAGGAGTGTGTTGGTGTGTCCCGTAGTGTGGAATGGTCTTGTGGCCAGTGGTGGGCTGGTCTGGTGTTTCCTGTTAATTCAAGGGCATTCCTTCTGCTGGGGCCTGGAGAGAAGAGACAGAGGAGAGGAGCGGCATGCCACAGAGGCCTCACTGGGTTGGAGAGAGGGACTGAGGAGGCGGGAGAGACACAGGAGGGGCCACATGGTCTCAGTACCACAGGGAGCCACTCCTCTGGGGGACAGTTGACTGAGAAGGTAGGTACTTCCTGTTTCAGTCTAACACTAATTTCATGAAGATCCCATTGACGTTGCTTCCAGTGTCAGTTTGGAACTCAGTGAGTTATATTTGAGGACAGACCATTTTTACGCACTTCAGCACGGCGGTCCCGTTCTGCGAGCTTGTGTGGCCTACCACTTCCCGGCTGAGCCGTTGTTGCTCCTAGATGTTTCCACTGAACAATAACAGTGTAACAGTATAACTCCAGACCGTCCTCTCGCCCCGACACGGGCGCGAACCAGGGACCATCTGCACACATCCCTAGGTTTCAGAGCAAGTGACGTAACGGATTGAAACGCTATTAGCTAGCCATTTCACATCCGTTTCAACAGCACTCAGTTGACCGGTGCAGCTCGAGCAGAAATTTGACGAACTGACTAGTTGGAAAGGTGGCATCCTAAGACGGTGCCATGTTGAAAGTCACTGAGCTCTTCAGTACGGACCATTCTACTGCCAATGTTTGTCTATGGAGAATGCATGGCTGTGTGCTCCATTTTATACAGTTGTTTGCTGAAATAGCCGAATCCACTAATTTGAAGGGGTCTCAACATACTGCTGTGTGTATATTGTGAATCATTCTGGGGGAAAATCCCTGTATGCCTATGGATGTGTAGGTAGCCGATCTGTGTATGGACCCAAACGTTTGGTAAACATATTAGTTCAGAACCTCAGCTATCATAGCCAGTTGTATCAACTTCAAAACAGTCTGAATGACATTAATGAAGCCTATGGATTGAGTAGAATATAATATAACTTTGTGCCAAGGATGCAAGTCATATATACATGTAGTTATTACCAGGCATTGTGGCCTGTACATTTAATATATTCACTGATCATGTGATCTACCTTGGCAAATAAAGGTGCAGTTCAGGTATGAATGTCTTTGAGATTATTCTTCAGTCATATCCAATACAAGGAGTATCAAATTCCAGTCTTTGAATGATGATGTGTCTGCTTGTTTCACAATTATACACTTCAACAGTGTTTACCAATCCTGCTCCTGGGACATCAATGGTTACACATTGTAACTAATAGGCTAGAAACGGGATTTGTAATTCATATATACAGAAAAACAGTACTTCCTATGCATCATGTAAATACTCTAAAACCAGATAATCTCTATCTAATGGCCTTGATCTGCATTGATCTGATAAACACAGGATAGGTGGAGTATTTCATCAAATGAGAGACTTAATTTCAACCAGTAGGGAATGTAAAATTCTTTATTGAAAAGCTCATTATCCAAGTGTTATAAATACAAGTTCAATCTGTACTTCATTATAAAAACAGAGGAAGAAAAGAGGTGGCGGGAGGTGTAAAAGGGGAAACAGCATATGAATCACAGTGCTACCTAAATATTCTCAGTTCATCACAAAAGTATCTCTCGACAGCCCAAAGGTTATCTTAAAAGCGGGTGTGGTGGTGATGATAGAACTGGGAGTTGGCATCCTGAGTTGATCAACTGAGCAGTGCTAAGTTACTACTACTACTGCTAAGGCAAAAACTAAAATGTGCACCCCTTTTGAGAACCCAGGACTGAGAACCACTGCTCTTCATATGTGGACAAAAAAACAGACTTCATTCTGGTCAAATTATACTGCACTGAATATTATGTTTCTATTATCTCTGTCCTCACTTCTAGGGACAGGAACGAGTACCTGCCCTTTCCAGAATAGCCTCCTCTCCCACTTTGACAGTTGGGGCTGTTATCCTCCACGGCTGTTAGCTACAAATGCATCAAAATAGCTAGCTGCTGATACTTAATTAACTTAGCTAGCTAACATTATACCATATGTGAAGTTGGCTAGATAGCTAGCTCATTTAGCAGCTAATTTGAGTTAGCCTGCGCTGTAGCTAGTTAGCTAATAATACATCGTTTTTTTTTTTTTAACATTTCTGAAATATATTTACTTACTTGAATAGGTTCACCCAGCCATGTGGACATTTGGAAACAGAGCAGCAAAGTTTGTCACCAGGGCGTTTTAGAGGATATTACTATTGAACTTAATAACCAGACCTTCATACAAAATTGCTATGGTGAATTCCTAACGCACAACCGAAAATGTACCGTTATCTAGTGTACATGCACCGTTAGGCCTACTTGTAGCTAACATTTTGGTTAAATGTAGCTACTTCTGTGTCTTGAGACTGCTAGCTAACAATAAAACGGACAGGGAGTATCCCAAACCCCCCTATCCATGAATCTCTAGAGACGTCCCTGATTTGAATGCAGCCTAATCCATGCTGTGTTCCGGTTATCTCGGGTTTGACGAGTCGCTAACTAACCGGCACCGAGGTTGACTGTACAACATGTCATTTAGATAGCAGTCCACTGGGGGTCAGTGTTGTCTATATTTAATTCATAGTCCATTACAAGTCTGTGTCGCCAGGCGCAGTCAGATGAGGGTGTAGGCTGACGGAGCGGCCAAGGGCTGTGTGGTTGCATTGAGGTTGTGTCCCAAGGTCAAAACAAAAGCTTATTGGTCGCCTACACAGTTTAGCAGATGTTATAGCGCCTAACAATGCATAAAAATGGCAAACTGGCACACAAATAATCAATTTTAAAAAACAAGAAATGTCAGAACGAATCTAATTAACAAGCCAAATAACAGTAATCCAAATGCAATCTACACTGGATTAATTTACACAAGATATACTATGAATGATATGTACAGCAGATATACTGATAATGATAGGTAGCCTAGTGGTTAGAGCGTTGGCCCAGTAACTGAAAGGTTGCTGGATTGAATCCCTGAGCTGACAAGGTAAAAATCTGTTGTTCTGCCCCTGAACAAGGCAGTTTAACCCACTGTTCCCCAGTAGGATGTCATTATAAATCAGAGTTTCTTCTTAACTGACTTGCCGTGTTAAATTTAAAAAATGATATGTAGAACAGTATCCAATCAGATGTCGGTCACATACAGTGCCTTGGAAAAGTATTCACCCCCCTTGGTGTTTTTCCTATTTTGTTGCATTACAACCTGTGATTTAAATTGATTTTATGTAATGGACAAACACAAAAGTCACAAAATTGGTGAAGAGAAATGAAAAAAATTGCGTGTTTAAAATAATAACTGCAAAGTGGTGCGTGCGTACAGTTGAAGTCGGAAGTTTACACACACATAGGTTGGCGTCATTAAAACTCGTTTTTCAACCACTCCACAAATCTCTAGTTTGTAAACAAACTATAGTTTCGGTAAGTCGGTTAGGAGATCTACTTTGTGCATGACACGAGTAATTTTCCCGACAATTGTTAACAGATTATTTCACTTATAATTCACTGTATCACAATTTTAGTGGGTCAGAAGTTTATATACACTAAGTTAACTGTGCCTTTAAACAGCTTGGAAAATTCCAGAAAATTATGTCATGGCTTTAGATGCTTCTGATAGGCTAATTGATATCATTTGAGTCAATTGGAGGTGTACCTGTGGATGTATTTCAAGGCCTACCTTCAAACTCAGTGCTTCTTTAAACACCATGGGACCACGCAGCCGTCATACCGCTCAGGAAGGAGACGCGTTCTGTCTCCTAGAGATGAACGTACTTTGGTGCAAAAAGTGCAAATCAATCCAAGAACAGCAAAGGACCTTGTGAAGATGCTGGAGGAAACAGGTACAAAAGTATCTATATCCACAGTAAAAACGAGTCCTATATCGACAACCTGAAAGGCCATTCAGCAAGGAAGAAGCCACTGCTCCAAAACCGCCATAAAAAAGCCAGACTACGGTTTGTAACTGCACATGGGGATAAAGATTATACTTTTTGGAGAAAGGTCCTCTGGTCTGATGAAACAAAAATAGACATGTTTGCCCATAATGACCATGGTTAGAGGAAAAAGGGGGAGGCTTGCAAGCCGAAGAACACCATCCCAACCGTGAATCACGGGGGTGGCAGCATCATGTTGTGGGGGTGCTTTGCTGCAGGAGGGACTGGTGCACTTCACAAAATAGATGGCATCATGAGGGAGGAAAATTATGTGTATATATTGAAGCAACATCTCAAGACATCAGTTAGGAAGTTAAAGCTTGGTCGAAAATGGGTCTTCCAAATGGACAATGACCCCAAGCATACTTTCAAAGTTGTGGCAAAATGGCTTAAGGACAACAAAGTCAAGGTATTGGAGTGACCATCACAAAGCCCTAACCTCAATCCTATAGAACATTTGTGGGCAGAACTGAAACGGCGTGTGTGAGCAAGGAGGCCTACAAACCTGACTCAGTTACACCAGCTCTGTCAGAAGGAATGGGCCAAAATTCACCCAACTTATTGTGGGAAGCTTGTGGAAGGCTACCCGAAATGTTTGACCCAAGTTAAAAAATGTAAAGGCAATGCTACCAAATACTAATTGAGTGTATGTAAACTTCTGACCCATTGGGAATGTGATGAAAGAAATAAAAGCTGAAATAAATCATTCTCTTATTATTCTGACATTTCACATTCTTAAAATAAAGTGGTGATCCTAACTGACCTAAGACAGGGAACTTTTACTAGGATTTAATGTCAGGAATTGTGAAAAAAATGTGTTTAAATGTATTTGGCTAAGGTGTATGTAAACTTCCAACTTCAACTGTATGTATGGGGGACAGAGGAAGGGGTAGTCATGGAAACAATTATGTCAACCCCTACTATTTAACACAAGAGTCCATATAACTTACTATATTGAACAAAATCAACACGCAACAATTTCTAATATTTGACTGAGATACAGTTCATAGAAAGAACATCAATTTAAATAAATTAATTGGGCCCTAATCCATGGATTTCACTTGGCTGGGCAGGGGCACAGTCATGGGTGGACCTGGGAGGGCTTGGGCCCCCCACCAACCAGAGGATCTGCAGAGAAGAATGGGAGAAACTCCCCAAATACAGGTGTACCAAGCTTGAAGCGTCATACCCAAGAAGACTTGATGCTGTAATCGCTGCCAAAGGTGCTTCAACAAAGTACTGAGTAAAGGGTCTGAATACTAAATGTAAAATTTCAGTTGTGTATTTTTTATGAATTAGCAAAAATGTCTAAACCTGTTTTGGCATTGTCATTATGGGTATTATGTGTAGATTGATGAGGGGGGAATCCATTTTAGAGTAAGGCTGTAACGTAACAAAATGTGTTAAGAGTGCAGGGGTCAGAATACTTTCCCAATGCCCTGTAGGCTAGCGGTCTGGATATAACAGGAAGTAACGGACATACACTCTATGAGGTTGTTCTGCAGCGGTGTGCCGGTGAGCACCACTCTCCGTCGGGTCTTGATGGAGTTCATGGCTTTAGAGATGGCCGACGCCTCGTTCTTCAAGATGTGGCCCTCATCACAGATCACAAAGTCTGGGCCTGGGGAGGGAGGGAGCACAGAGCAGAGAGAGTTGACCTCTTAACCTGTTGGGGATGGGGGCGCTGTTTAGACTACTTATGCTAATTTGGCTAATTTTTTAAACGGCTTCCCACAAAATCCTTGATCGTACAATATGCATATTATTATTATTATTGGATAGAAAACAGTCTATAGTTTCTATAGGAGTTGAAATTTTGTCTCTAAGTGGAACAGAGCCCATTCTACAGCAATTTCCCTGACATGGAGTCAGATTTGAGAAATGTTGGCCACTCTTCTGAAGTCATTTAAAAGGGCACTGTCGTTGCTATGACTATACGGACACTTCTTACGTCTTCCCCTGGATGCCTTTACGTGATGACGATTCCAACGGGGTCGATTGCACGTTCACAGGCCCTACAAATGAAAAAACCCTGAAGCTAGTCATTCTTTGGGAGCTGCGTCATGAGCAAAGTGGACACCGGCGCGCACCTGTTCCAAGCGTTAGTTTAGCCTGTTATATTTCTCCGGTCATCTTTTCACTCGTTATAGGAGTTAAAAACATCATAAGGTAGTTAATTTAAAGCGTTTTATAGCAATTTATATCCGTTTAGTGCGATTTTGGGACATTTATTTTTGCAACGATGTGAAAAGTTGGGCACGCTTTTCAGTTCATCCCGAACGCAGTTGACATTTCCACATGGCAAGAGGACAGCTTTCCACCAAAAGACGATTTCTCCCAAGAAAGGATCCTTTGCCCAAGATACTGATGGAAGAACAGCTCAAGGTAGGACATTTTTATTATGATAAATCGTGTTTCTGTCGAAACATTTTAGTGGCTTAGGACGCCATGTTTTTTGACGTAGCTTCGCTTGGCGCAAACTGTATTGAAAAGTAAGGATAAATTAAAAAATGTAATAACGCAATTGTATTAAGAATTAAATTGTCTATCAATCCCTGTCCACCCTATATTTTTTAGTCACGTTTATGAGTATTTATGTATAAGAGTAGATCACTGTCTAAGTGGCGCAAGGACATTTTCTGACCAGCTGAGCTACATTTCACATTGTCTAACCATGATTTTGGTGGCTAAATATAAACATTTTCGATCAAACTCTATATGGATTGTGTAATATGATGTTACAGGAGTGTCATCTGAAGAATTCTGAGAAGGTTAGTGAAAAAATTAATATATTTTTGGCGATGTTGACGTTATCGCCCACTTTGGCTAGAATCAATGCTGGGCTGCTATGTGCTATGTGCTATGCTAATATAACGATTTATTGTGTTTTCGCTGTAAGACACTTAGAAAATCTGAAATATTGTCTGTATTCACAGGATCTGTGTCTTTCGATTCGTGTATGCTGTGTATTTTTACGAAATGTTTGATGATTAGTAGTTAGGTAAACACGTTGCTCATTGTAATTATTCTAGTCCATTTGTGATGGTGGGTGCAATTGTAAACTATGCCATATACCTGAAATATGCACTTTTTTCTAACAAAACCTATCCCATACCATAAATATGTTATCAGACTGTCATCTAATGAGTTTTTTTGTTGGTTAGGGGCTATAAATATCTTAGTTTAGCCGAATTGGTGATGGCTACTGGTGTTGGTGGACAAATAAAAGATGGTGGATTATGCTAATGTGTTTTTAGGTAATAGATGTACATCTTTACATATTGTGTCTTCCCTGTAAAACATTTTTAAAATCGGAAATGTTGACTGGATTCACAAGATCTGTGTCTTTCATTAGCTGTATTGGACTTTAATGTGTGAAAGTTAAATATTTTAAAAAAATATTTTTTTTGAATTTCGCGGCACTGGTTTTTCAGTGGGGGGGGGGGGGGGGGTGTGCCGCTAGCGCCACGCTGATCCTAGACAGGTTAACGCTAGGGGTCAGATTTTTTATTGTTATTTTTTTAAATAACGTTCCCAAGGTAAACGGACAATTTCTCAGGTCCAGATCGTAGAATATGCATATAATTTACAGATTAGGATAGAAAACACTCCAAAGTTTCCAAAACTGTCAAAATATTGTCTGTGAGTATAACAAAACTGATTCTGCAGGCGAAAACCTGTGTTTCCTGGACCGTCTTTCTTCCATTTAAAGGGGTATCAACCAGATTCACTTTCCAATGGCTTCCTCAGGCTGTGACCAGGCTTTAGACATAGTCAGGCTTTTATTTTGAAAAATGAGCGAGATTTTTCAAAACTAGTCAAGTGTCCTCCGAATAGTTCCTGCGCGCGAGAGAGGTAGCTCTCCATTTTCTTTTTCTCTCTTATTGAATAGGTTACGGTCCGGTTGAAATATGATGTTTGTTAAAAACAACCTGAGGATTGATTATAAAAAACATTTGACATGTTCCTACGACCATTACGGATACTTTTTGGAATTTGTCGAACGGAACGAGGCTTTGGTTTTCTGAACATAATGTGCAACCCAAATGGCGTTTTTTTTGTTATAAAAGTAATATTTATCGAACAAAAATAACATTTGTTGTGTAACTGGGAGTCTCGTGAGTGCAAACATCCGAAGATTATCAAAGGTAAGCGATTAATTTTATTGCTTTTCTGACCAAGCTAATATAAGGCTAACTGTTCTAGCATTGATTGATACACTCACAAAAGCTTGGATCGCTTTCGCTGCAAAGCATATTTTCAAAATCTGACACGATAGGTGGATTAACAACAAGCTAAGCTGTGTTTTGGTATATTTCACTTGTGCTTCCATGATTATAAATATTTTTAGTAATATTTTTGAATTTGGCGCCCTGCAATTCAGCGGTTTAGGAAAGTGATCCAGCTAACGTAGAGAAGTTAAAAGAAACTGGATACAAGATATAACCGTGTGTGTGTGTGTCCTCTACCTACCTGGGTCAACCAGGGTCTTCTGGAAGGTCTCTTTGAGTTTCTTGCTCTTGATGTTTCTACCCTGTGTGAGGTTACGGTACATCTCATAGCCAATGATCATGATCCCCCCATCCTCCTGCCACTGCTGCAGAGCAGCCGCTCTCTCCTGAGGTCGCTTCACCGTGGCCAGCTCCGTCACCTAGTGACAGACAGCGACACACAGACAGCGTAAAGACACACAGACAGCGTAAAGACACCATTCAGACACACACATAAGAGTAAGTGTGTACCTCTAAACTCTCCTTGTCCTTGAAGCCGTACGGCCACTTCTCAAACTCATTGAGCCAGTTGAGAACGTTGTTGAGAGGACAGACGATCAGAGCCGTGGAAAAGTCTAACTTTTCACACAGCAGTAGTGTGTGGAGTAGGGTTACCACCTAGTGATAGAAACAGAGTTAGATACAGTATAGATATAGACAGGTCTAACTTGTCACACAGCAGTAGTGTGGAGTAGGGTTACCACCTAGTGACAGAAACAGGGTTAGATACAGTATAGATATATACACATAGAGAGGTCTAACTTGTCACACAGCAGTAGTGTGGAGTAGGGTTACCACCTAGTGACAGAAACAGGGTTAGATACAGTATAGATATATACACATAGAGAGGTCTAACTTGTCACACAGCAGTAGTGTGGAGTAGGGTTACCACCTAGTGGTATAAACAGGGTTAGATACAATATAGATATATACACAGAGAGGTCTAACTTGTCACACAGCAGTAGTGTGGAGTAGGGTTACCACCTAGTGGTATAAACAGGGTTAGATACAGTATAGATATAGACAGGTCTAACTTGTCACACAGCAGTAGTGTGGAGTAGGGTTACCACCTAGTGATAGAAACAGAGTTAGATACAGTATAGATATAAACAGGTCTAACTTGTCACACAGCAGTAGTGTGGAGTAGGGTTACCACCTAGTGATAGAAACAGAGTTAGATACAGTATAGATATAAACAGGTCTAACTTGTCACACAGCAGTAGTGTGGAGTAGGGTTACCACCTAGTGATAGAAACAGAGTTAGATACAGTATAGATATAAACAGGTCTAACTTGTCACACAGCAGTAGTGTGGAGTAGGGTTACCACCTAGTGATAGAAACAGAGTTAGATACAGTATAGATATAGACAGGTCTAACTTGTCACACAGCAGTAGTGTGGAGTAGGGTTACCACCTAGTGATAGAAACAGAGTTAGATACAGTATAGATATAGACAGGTCTAACTTGTCACACAGCAGTAGTGTGGAGTAGGGTTACCACCTAGTGATAGAAACAGAGTTAGATACAGTATAGATATAAACAGGTCTAACTTGTCACACAGCAGTAGTGTGGAGTAGGGTTACCACCTAGTGACAGAAACAGGGTTAGATACAGTATAGATATATACACATAGAGAGGTCTAACTTGTCACACAGCAGTAGTGTGGAGTAGGGTTACCACCTAGTGGTATAAACAGGGTTAGATACAATATAGATATATACACAGAGAGGTCTAACTTGTCACACAGCAGTAGTGTGGAGTAGGGTTACCACCTAGTGGTATAAACAGGGTTAGATACAGTATAGATATAGACAGGTCTAACTTGTCACACAGCAGTAGTGTGGAGTAGGGTTACCACCTAGTGATAGAAACAGGGTTAGATACAGTATAGATATAGACAGGTCTAACTTGTCACACAGCAGTAGTGTGGAGTAGGGTTACCACCTAGTGGTAGAAACAGAGTTAGATACAGTATAGATATAGACAGGTCTAACTTGTCACACAGCAGTAGTGTGGAGTAGGGTTACCACCTAGTGATAGAAACAGAGTTAGATACAGTATAGATATAAACAGGTCTAACTTGTCACACAGCAGTAGTGTGGAGTAGGGTTACCACCTAGTGATAGAAACAGAGTTAGATACAGTATAGATATAAACAGGTCTAACTTGTCACACAG
>NC_074693.1:863763-941428 GCF_029448725.1 Salvelinus fontinalis
TCCTAGGAGTACAGGGCAGCTGGTTGGGACAGGTTATGTTCCTAGGAGTATAGGGCAGCTGGGAGACTGTTCTGCTGGTTGGGACAGGTTAGGTTCCTAGGAGTACAGGGCAGCTGGGAGACTGTTCTGCTGGTTGGGACAGGTTAGGTTCCTAGGAGTACAGGGCAGCTGGGAGACTGTTCTGCTGGTTGGGACAGGTTATGTTCCTAGGAGTATAGGGCAGCCGGGAGACTGTTCTGCTGGTTGGGACAGGTTATGTTCCTAGGAGTATAGGGCAGCTGGTTGGGACAGGTTATGTTCCTAGGAGTATAGTTCTGCTGGTTGGGACAGGTTATGTTCCTAGGAGTATAGGGCAGCTGGGAGACTGTTCTGCTAGTTGGGACAGGTTATGTTCCTAGGAGTACAGGGCGGTTGGGACAGGTTATGTTCCTAGGAGAACAGGGCAGCTGAACTTCTAGTCCACAAGCATTCAAACCTTCATACTAAGGAAATGCTCAGCATCTTCCACTCTATTCAACGAGTTCATTCAGTACATTTAAAACTCACTGTGGAAACATGGCTGCTACCATGCTCTTATCTGAACCACAATGCACCACAAATCCCTCTGGCTCCTTAGCGTACCATCGGGCAGAAGGAGTAGTTGACTCAATGATAGACTCAGTCTATCTTAATTTCCATCCCATTAGCGGATGCCATGACAACAGCTCACACAGTTGACTTTTTACCTCTCGGAGTTTCTCCCCGAGCTGCTCCCTCTCAGAGATGCGTCTCCTCCTCTCCTCCTCCTCCTTCAGGGCATCCCTCGTTTCCATCCTCAGCTTGTCGTCCTTGACGATTTTTCTGATCTTCTTCCTCTGTCCTTTAGGTGTGTCTCCATCCTCCTTCCCCGAGCCGTCCTCTCCTGACCCGCTCTGGAGGAGAGAATGAGGGTTAACCTCTGACCTTTCAACTTCAACCCCCAAGGGTCAACTGACCAATCAATGAATTCCAAATTCACAAATGTAGAATTGTTTAGGAGTAAGGAGAAGATCCTCTCCTTCCCGATACCTTCTCGTCAGATGAAGAATCCTGGACCTTGATGCGACGCCGTTTCTTCTTCTGGGCGTAGCTCCTCTCCTCCTTCTTCTTCTTCTTCTTCTTCTTCTCGGAGGAGCGAGTGGTCCTCCTGTGGCTACCGCCTTCCTTCTCAGACTCCGACTCCTCTGACAACGACTCCTCCATCTCACTGATCTCCTCACTGACTCCTGACTCACTGCTGCTAGCTGACTCCTTAAAGTCTGAGTCTGCTGAGTCATCACTACCCACTGGAGAGGGGGAGGGGGAGAGCAAGAGGGGAGGAGAAGAAAAGACAGGGAGAGGTTAAGGGGAGTGAGAGAAAGAATGAGAGAGAGGAGAGGGAGAAAGACGGGGATAGAGAGAGAGGCGGGAGGTAGAGTTGATTGAAAACAGTCATCAGTTTGCAGAGTAGGACTTTCATTCCGTTCCATAGGTGTTAACTTCTTATGGCTGAAGGGGCAGTATTGAGTAGCTTGGCTGAAAGGTGCACAGAGGTGCCCTGAATAAACGGCCTGCTCCTATGTCATAGTTGCTAATATATGCATATTATTAGTATTATGGGATAGAAAACACTCTGAAGTTTCTAAAACTTTGAATTATGTCTGTGAGTATAACAGAACTCATATGGCGGGCAAAAACCTGAGAAGTTCCACTTTGTTTGGATTTTTTCTGGGGGTGGCAGATTTTCAACCAAGCTCTCATTGAAATTACAGCGAGATATGGATGAGTTTTCACTTCCTACGGCTTCCACTAGATGTCAACAGAACTTTGTCTGATGACTCTAATGTGAAGGGGGGCCGAAGGAGACAGAAATCACT
Organism: Salvelinus fontinalis; assembly: GCF_029448725.1. Classification (NCBI taxonomy): domain Eukaryota; kingdom Metazoa; phylum Chordata; class Actinopteri; order Salmoniformes; family Salmonidae; genus Salvelinus; species Salvelinus fontinalis. The sequence continues at coordinate 865,638 of NC_074693.1, forward strand.
GCCATGAGGTGCCCACGCATTGAACTGGCGCGTTCACATGAGAGGGAGCTCCGTTCCATCGGTAAACTGAAGTCAATCTAATTCTCCGGTTGGAATGTTATTCAATATGTATGTTTACAACATTCTAAAGATTAATTCAATACATTGTTTGTTTCTACTGACTGTTACGGAACTTTTGGACATTTCGTCACGTTATAGTGGACGCGCTTTGTGACTTTGGTTAACGCATTTGGTAAACAATTCCAAAGTAGCTAATTGGACATAAATAAAGGACATTATCGAACAAATCAAGCATTTATTGTGGACCTGGGATTCCTAGGACTGCATTCTGATGAAGTTCATCAAAGGTAAGGAAACATTTATCATGTATTTTCTGGTTTCTGTTGAGTCCAACATGGCGGCTAATTTGGCTATTGTTCTGAGCTCCGTCTCAGATTATTGCATGGTTTATTTTTCCGTAAAGTTTTTTGGAAATCTGACACAGCGGTTGCATTAAGGAGAGGTATATCTATAAGTCCATGTGTATAACTTGTATTATCATCTACATTTATGATGAGTATTTCTGTTGAATCGATGTGGCTATGCAAAATCACTGGATGTTTTTGGAACTAGTGAACGTAATGCGCCAATGTAAACTCAGATTTTTTTTATATAAATATAAACTTTATCAAACAAAACATGCATGTATTGTGTAACATGAAGTCCTATGAGTGTCATCTGATGAAGATCATCAAAGGTTAGGGATGAATTTTATCTCTATTTATGGAATTTTAATTATGAGATTTCTGTTTGAATTTGGCGCCCTGCACTGTCACTGGCTGTAGTCATATCATCCCGGTGACGGGATTGCAGCCATAAGAAGTGTTAATACACCGGCCTAGACAGACCAGGCCAGCGAGAGAGACGAGGCCAGCCAGCCAGACCGTGCCAAACAACCAGAAAGCCCTCGTACCTTTCCGTCTGGTCCTCTTGGTCTCCTTCTCCTTGCTGGCTGGTTTCTCCTTCTCCTCTCCCGACTCCACTTCGTACAGCGTCCGTTTGTGGCGACGCCCCACAATCGTCTTCACGTCCACGTCAGAGCCAGAGCCCCATTCATCATCATCGTCGTCTGTTGAGTGGAACAAGCAGTTATTTATGGTTTCTACTAGAGGTCAACCGATTATGATTTTTCAATGCCGATACCGATTATTGGAGGACAAAAAAAGCCGATACCGATTAAATCGGCCGATTTTATATATATATATATATAAATAACACACACATTTTTGTAATAATGACAATTGCAATAATACTGAATGAACAATGGACACTTTTATTTTAACTTAATATAATACACACACACACGCACACAGCTCTGAAGTGACAATGATACAGAAGAGTCTGCTTAGGAGACAAATACTCTCAAATGTTTGAATAAAAATGGAGTTTAAGTTACCTGTGATGAATGTTGAAAACAAAAACTTTAATTTCTATATGCAGGAAATCCTATTTTAATAATGGGCATGGTAAGAATTGACAACCAAAGTGCAAGTCATAATTCCCATGACACCTTCTAACAAAATCTGAAAAGCGGTTCCTTCATTTATTCCATAGGATATTTTTAGATTCACTTAAGGTCTGTGTTTCGTGTATGCTTACACCACCTTGCCAATTTTATAACTGTGTAGATATCCATAGGACAAGGTAACTCTGATCAATATTGGCTAAATATAAGCAAAGATAAAAAAAATTGTAGAGTGGATTTATGAAAATATGTTGACAAACGTTACCTAGTGAGATTTACACGGGTATCAAAACGTTGAAGCGGTTTTAGCCTGCACGAAACACAGACCTTATTTGAAGTAGATCAAGACATTCTCTATGAAAGACATGAACGGTAAAATAACGAAGGAACCCCTTTCAAATTCAGCCGCAAGTTATTACAGGAATTATAACGCGTCGACTATTTCTCTCTAAACCATATACCTTTGACTAATCCGGAAACTATCACCTCGAAAACAAAACGTTTATTCCGTTCCGTATTTTATCTAACGGGTGGCATCCATGAGTCTAAATATTCCTGTTACATTGCACAACCTTCAATGTTATGTCATAATTACGTAAAATTCTGGCAAATTAGTTTGCAAAGAGCCAGGCGGCCCAAACTGTTGCATATACCCTGACTCTGCAGGCAATGAACGCAAGAGAAATGACACAATTTCACCTGGTTAATATTGCCTGCTAACCTGGATTTATTTTAGCTAAATATGCAGGTTTAAAAATATTGATTTTAAGGCAATGATGTTTATGGTTAAGAACACATTGGAGCAATGACAGTCATTGATTGATTGTTTTTTATAAGATAAGTTTACTGCTAGCTAGCAACTTACCTTAGCTTACTGCATTCGCTAACAGGCAGGCTCATCGTAGAGTGCAATGTAATCAGGTGTTAGAGCATTAGACTAGTTAACTGTAAGGTTGCAAGATTGGATCCCCCGAGCTGACAAGGTTAAAAATCGGTCGTTCTGCCTCATTCCTAGGCCGTCATTGAAAATAAGAATGTGTTCTTAACTGACTTGCCTAGTTAAATAAAGGTGTAAAAAATAATAATAATAATAATAATTAAGTCGTTAAATCGGCGCCCAAAAATACTGATTTCCGATTATGAAAACTTGAAAATCGGCCCCGATTTATCGGCCATTCCGATTAATCGGTCGACCTCTAGTATCTACATCTAGTCTAGTGACATAAACCATTAGTGGTGAAAAGAGGCACTGCAGAATCACTGTATCAACGAGTATGAAATTTAGAAGTGAATGTAGCTCACCCTCCTCCTGCTCCTCGCCTCCCTTCCCCTTCTTCTGTTCCTTCTCTTCTCCGTCTCCGTCCTCGTCAGAGCTCTCCTCCGCTCCTGAAGAGTAGTTAGCCTTGATCTGTGCCAGCAGCATCTTGGTAATTCTATTAAGGAGCAGGAAATTTAAATCAATGTTATTTGTCACATTCTCCGAATACAACAGGTGTAGTAGACCTTAGTGAAATGCTTACTTACAAGCCCTTAAACAATGCAATTCAAGAAATAGAGTTAAAATATTCACAAAAAAACAATTACAACGAGGCTATATACAGGGGGTGCCGGTACCGAGTCAATATGCAGGGGTACAGGTTAGTTGATGTAATTTGTACCAGAAGGTAGGGGGTAAAGTGTCTATGCATAGATAATAAACAGCGTGTAGCAGCAGTGTAGATACAGCCTTTCAAAGCACTTCATGGCTACTGACGTGAGTGTGATGGGGCGGTACTCATTTAGGCAGGTTACCTTCGCTTTCTTGGGCACAGGGACTATGGTGATCTGCTTGAAACATGTAGGTATTACAGACTTGGTCAGGGAAAAGTAGAAAATGTCAGTGAAGACACTTGCCAGTTGGTCAGCGCGTTCTAGGAGTACACGTTGTGGAAATCCGTCTGGCCCAGCAGCCTTGTGAATGTTGACCCATTTAAAAGGTCTTGCTCACATCGGCTACGGAGAGCGTGATCACAGTCGTCCGGAACAGCTGGTGCTCTCATGCATGCTTCAGTGTTGATTGCCTCGAAGCGAGCATAAAAGGCATTAAGCCCGTCTGGTAGGCTCGTGTCACTGGGCAGATCGCGGCTGGGCCGTTGTAATTGTTTGCAAGCCCTGCAACATCCGACAAGCATCAGAGCAGGTATAGTTGGATTCAATCTTAGTCCTGTATTGAAGCTTTACTTGTATGATGGTTCGTCTGAGGGCATAGTGAGATTTCTTATAGGCGTCCTTGAAAGCGGAAGCTCCAGCCTTTAGCTCAGTGCGGATGTTGCCTGTAATCCATGGCTTCTGGTTGGGATATGTACGTACGGTCACTGTGCGGACGACGTCGTCGATGCACCTATTGATGAAGCCGATGACTGAGTTGGTATATTCCTCAATGCCATTGGATGAATCCTGGAACATATTCCAGTCTGTGCTAGCAAAACAGTCCTGTAGTGTAGCATTCGTGTCATCTGACCACTTCCGTATTGAGCGAGTCACTAGTACTTCCTGCTTTAGTTTTTGCTTGTAAGCAGGAATCAGGAGGATATAATTATGGTCAGATTTGCCAAAATGGAGGGCGAGGCAGAGCTTTGTATGTGGAGTAAAGGTGGTCTAGAGTTTAAAGTACCCAGCCACCAGGAGAGCATTTTCTTGTTTGCTTATACAACACCAGCTGTTGACAAATACACACCACCCTCGTCTTGCCGGACTTAGCTTCTCTGTCCTGCCGATGCACGGAAAACCCAGCCAACTGTATATTATCCATCTCGTCGTTGAGCCACGACTAGGATAGTCTTGAACGGAGCTCATCCAGTTTATTCTCCAGTGATTACACGTTGGCCAATAAAACAAATGGTAGAGGCGGATTACCCACTCGCAGACGAATTCTCACAAGGCACCCGGATCTCCACCTCCATCTTTTCTTAACACGAATTACGAGGATTTGGACCTGTTCTCGGAGAAGCAGTACATCCTTTGCGTCGGACTCATTAAAAAGTCTTTGTCCAGTCGAGGAATGTAATCGCTGTTCTGATATCCAGAAGCTCTTTTCGATCATAAGAGAAAGTAGCAGCAACATTATGTACAAAATAAGTTACAATGTGTAAAAACACAAAATAACACAACTGGTTAGGAGCCTGTAAAACAGCAGCCATCCCGTAAGTCAAGGAAATAAGAAAAGGAAAGGAAATAAGGAAAGGAAATAAGGAAAGGAAATAAGGAAAAAAGATGTTTGTCAGCTGGTAGAGAAGCACGCAGTTCAGGACATATTTGGTTTGTCTTGAATGAAAATACTTTTTAATACCTGTTCTCTGGATCATCGTCCTCCTCATCAGCCATCTGAGAGGCGTCATGGTTACCTTCATCTCCTTCAGACACACAGAGAAGGGTCAGGGGTTAGAGACAGTGTTTTCCCATAAGAGACGGACGTCAGTTAATCAGCTACATTTTACACTTCAGATAAACTAGGATACTTTTAATTTAAAAGTCTTAGTTTGCCAGTCTGTTGGACCGTCTCCTGCTATAATGAATAATATGCATCTACTAGCCATCTATTGATAGGATAGTCCTGTCCGTCACAAAGCGAGAGATGACAGGGTAACGCATTCTGCCATATGTCCCGCCCCCCGGTACAATTTCTGCACACTGTGGTTGCAGTTTAATTTCCTTACAGAGCATGCTGGTGAATTAGAATGTAACGTAAATGGTAATGAAGAGTGAAAATCCACTTGGCCTAATTGTTTTCTGGCACATGTATTTTCTTTGGCCTGTTTCACATAGCAAGCCACGGAGTCACGGCAGGCTATTTACTGTGCTTTGACAACTGAACAGCAAGTGTTGACTATTTTATAAAAGGTGTAGAACTGAATAAAGTTGATCTCCTATACACCTTTGCTGTTTATAAATCATGTAACGTGGTTATATGTCCATGGTATTGCAACGGGACAAGTACACCAAAGGATTTCCTAGGTTTCCTTTCCTAGGATGTCAGGGCTGGCCAGACGGTGATGCTAGTGAGTTTATGGTGCTAGACCAAACAGGCTCTCGTCGGGCTCGCCGCTAAAATAACCTCTTGCCAGGCTACGACTGCTGCTGTTGCTACTGCTGCTACTGTTACTACTACTACTACTGTTACTACTACTACTGTTACTACTACTACTGCTGTTGCTACTACTACTACTGTTGCTACTACTACTACTGTTGCTACTACTACTACTGTTGCTACTACTACTACTGTTGCTACTACTGCTATTGTTACTACTACTGCTATTGTTACTACTACTGCTATTGTTACTACTACTGCTGCTACTAATACTACTACTGTTGCTACGGCTACTACTATTGTTACTGCTACGACTGCCGCTACTAATATTGTTGCTGCTACTACTACTGCTGCTGCTAATGCTACTAATACTGCTACGACTGCTGCTACTACTACTACTAATGTTGCCATGGCTACTACTACTGCTGCTGTTACTACTGCTGCTACTAATACTGTTGCTACGGCTACTGCTAATGCTACTACTGTTGCTACGGCTACCACTACTGTTACTACTGCTGCTACTAATACTGTTGCTACGGCTACTGCTAATGCTACTACTGTTGCTACGGCTACTACAACTGCCGCTACTGTTTCTACTACTGTTGCTGCTACTACTGCTACTATCACTGCTGCTCCTACTACTGTTACTCCTGCTGCTCCTACTACTACTACTTCACCATGGGCGCTACTACTACTCCTACTACTACTGTTACTGCTGCTACTACTACTACTGTTACTGCTGCTACTACTACTACACCGTGGGCTCTACTACTACTACACCGTGGGCTCTACTACTACTACACCGTGGGCTCTACTACTACTACACCGTGGGCTCTACTACTACTACACCGTGGGCTCTACTACTGTTGCTACTGCTACTACTACTGCTACTACTACTGCTACTACTACTACTGTTGCTATTGTTACAACTACTGTTGCTATTGTTACTACTACTACTACTACTACTATTGTTACTACTACTACTACTGTTGCTACTACTACTACTGTTACTGCTACTACTACTACTGTTACTGCTACTACTACTACTGTTACTACTACTACCACTACTACTCCTGCTGCTACTACTACTACTGTTACTGCTACTACTACTACTACTACTACTGTTACTACTACTACCACTACTACTCCTGCTGCTACTACTACTACTGTTACTGCTACTACTACTACTACTGTTACTGCTACTACTACTACTACTGTTACTCCTGTTACTGTTACTACTGCTACTACTGTTACTACTGCTCCTACTACTAATACTACTGCTACTACTACTGATGCTACTGCTGCTGCTACTACTACTACTAATGTTGCCATGGCTACTACTACTGCTGCTGTTACTACTGCTGCTACTAATACTGTTGCTACGGCTACTGCTAATGCTACTACTGTTGCTACGGCTACCACTACTGTTACTACTGCTGCTACTAATACTGTTGCTACGGCTACTGCTAATGCTACTACTGTTGCTACGGCTACTACAACTGCCGCTACTGTTTCTACTACTGTTGCTGCTACTACTGCTACTATCACTGCTGCTCCTACTACTGTTACTCCTGCTGCTCCTACTACTACTACTTCACCATGGGCGCTACTACTACTCCTACTACTACTGTTACTGCTGCTACTACTACTACTGTTACTGCTGCTACTACTACTACACCGTGGGCTCTACTACTACTACACCGTGGGCTCTACTACTACTACACCGTGGGCTCTACTACTACTACACCGTGGGCTCTACTACTACTACACCGTGGGCTCTACTACTGTTGCTACTGCTACTACTACTGCTACTACTACTGCTACTACTACTACTGTTGCTATTGTTACAACTATTGTTGCTATTGTTACTACTACTACTACTACTACTATTGTTACTACTACTACTACTGTTGCTACTACTACTACTGTTACTGCTACTACTACTACTGTTACTACTACTACCACTACTACTCCTGCTGCTACTACTACTACTGTTACTGCTACTACTACTACTACTACTACTGTTACTACTACTACCACTACTACTCCTGCTGCTACTACTACTACTGTTACTGCTACTACTACTACTACTGTTACTGCTACTACTACTGTTACTCCTGTTACTGTTACTACTGCTACTACTGTTACTACTGCTCCTACTACTAATACTACTGCTACTACTACTGATGCTACTGCTGCTGCGGCTACTACTACTACTACAGCTACTACAGCTACTACTACTACTACTACTGTTGCTACTGCTACTACTGCTGCTACTGCTACTACTACTGTTGCTACTGCTACTACTGCTGCTACTACTGTTACTGCTGCTACTACTGTTGCTACTACTACACCGTGGGCTCTACTACTACTACACCACATGTGTCTCTCACCGTCGACCTGGTGTGGTTTGAGTTTAGTGACCAGATTGCGGTGGACCTGCACCATGGGCTCCTTGGTCTCCTCGTCTACATCCAGCACCAGCTTGGTTGTGATTGGACAAGCCACGGCGGACGCCTCCTCCACCACGAGTACCTGGTCGGGAGGGACATATAGAGTCTAGTCTAAAAGCATTACAGTCTGTACATACAAATACACTTATTCTGCTGTTTGGGACAGGTTTTGTTCCTAGGAGTACAGGGCAGCTGGGAGACTGTTCTGCTGGTTGGGACAGGTTATGTTCCTAGGATTATAGGGTAGCTGGGAGACTGTTCTGCTGGTTGGGACAGGTTATGTTCCTAGGATTATAGGGCAGCTGGGAGACTGTTCTGCTGGTTGGGACAGGTTATGTTCCTAGGAGTATAGGGTAGCTGGGAGACTGTTCTGCTGGTTGGGACAGGTTATGTTCCTAGGATTATAGGGCAGCTGGGAGACTGTTCTGCTGGTTGGGACAGGTTAGGTTCCTAGGATTATAGGGCAGCTGGGAGACTGTTCTGCTGTTTGGGACAGGTTTTGTTCCTAGGATTATAGGGCAGCAGGGAGACTGTTCTGCTGGTTGGGACAGGTTAAGTTCCTAGGAGTACAGGGCAGCTGGGAGACTGTTCTGCTGGTTGGGACAGGTTATGTTCCTAGGAGAACAGGGCAGCTGGGAGACTGTTCTGCTGGTTGGGACAGGTTATGTTCCTAGGAGTATAGTTCTGCTGGTTGGGACAGGTTATGTTCCTAGGAGTATAGTTCTGCTGGTTGGGACAGGTTATGTTCCTAGGAGTATAGGGCAGCTGGTTGGGACAGGTTAAGTTCCTAGGAGTATAGTTCTGCTGGTTGGGACAGGTTATGTTCCTAGGAGTACAGGGCAGCTGGGAGACTGTTCTGCTGGTTGGGACAGGTTATGTTCCTAGGAGAACAGGGCAGCTGGGAGACTGTTCTGCTGGTTGGGACAGGTTATGTTCCTAGGAGTATAGTTCTGCTGGTTGGGACAGGTTATGTTCCTAGGAGAACAGGGCAGCTGAACTTCTAGTCCACAAGCATTCAAACCTTCATACTAAGGAAATGCTCAGCATCTTCCACTCTATTCAACGAGTTCATTCAGTACATTTAAAACTCACTGTGGAAACATGGCTGCTACCATGCTCTTATCTGAACCACAATGCACCACAAATCCCTCTGGCTCCTTAGCGTACCATCGGGCAGAAGGAGTAGTTGACTCAATGATAGACTCAGTCTATCTTAATTTCCATCCCATTAGCGGATGCCATGACAACAGCTCACACAGTTGACTTTTTACCTCTCGGAGTTTCTCCCCGAGCTGCTCCCTCTCAGAGATGCGTCTCCTCCTCTCCTCCTCCTCCTTCAGGGCATCCCTCGTTTCCATCCTCAGCTTGTTGTCCTTGAGGATTTTTCTGATCTTCTTCCTCTGTCCTTTAGGTGTGTCTCCATCCTCCTTCCCCGAGCCGTCCTCTCCTGACCCGCTCTGGAGGAGAGAATGAGGGTTAACCTCTGACCTTTCAACTTCAACCCCCAGGGGTCAACTGACCAATCAATGAATTCCAGACCAAATTCACAAATGTAGAATTGTTTAGGAGTAAGGAGAAGATCCTCTCCTTCCCGATACCTTCTCGTCAGATGAAGAATCCTGGACCTTGATGCGGCGCCGTTTCTTCTTCTGGGCGAAGCTCCTCTCCTCCTTCTTCTTCTTCTTCTTCTTCTTCTCGGAGGAGCGCGTGATCCTCCTGTGGCCACTGACTTCCTTCTCAGACTCCGACTCCTCCTCTGACGACGATTCCTTCTCACTGATCTCCTCACTAACTCCTGACTCACTGCTGCTCGCTGACTCCTTAAAGTCTGAGTCTGCTGAGTCATCACTACCCACTGGAGAGGGGGAGAGAAGAGGGGAGGAGAAGAGAAGACAGGGAGAGGTTAAGGGGAGTGAGAGAAATAATAAGAGTGAGGAGAGGGAGTGAGAGAAAGAATGAGAGAGGAGAGGGAGAAAGAGGGGGATAGAGAGAGAGGCGGGAGGTAGAGTTGATTGAAAACAGTCATCAGTTTGCAGAGTAGGACTTTCATTCTGTTCCATAGGTGTTAATACACCGGACGAGACAGACCAGGTCAGCTAGAGAGACCAGGCCAGCCAGCCAGACCGTGCCAAACAGCCCTCGTACCTTTCCGTCTGTTCCTCTTGGTCTCCTTCTTCCCCTTGCTGGCTGGTTTCTCCTTCTCTCCCGACTCCACTTCGTACAGCGTCAGTTTGTGGGGGAGCAGCCGGTGGCGACGCCCCACACTCTTCTTCGCGTCCACGTCAGAGCCCCCTTCGTCATCATCGTCTTCTTCTGTTGAGTGGAACAAGCAGTTATTTATGGTTTCTACATCTAGTCTAGTGACATAAACCATTAGTGGTGGAAAGAGGCACTGCAGAATCACTGTATCAACGAGTATGAAATTTAGAAGTGAATGTAGCTCACCCTCCTCCTCCTCCTCGCCTCCCTTCCCCTTCTTCTGTTCCTTCTCTTCTCCGTCCTCGTCAGAGCTCTCCTCCGCTCCTGAAGAGTAGTTAGCCTTGATCTGGGCCAGCATCTTCTTGGCAATTCTATTAAGGAGGAAGACATTTAAATCAATGTTATTTGTCACATTCTCCGAATACAACAGGTGTAGTAGACCTTAGTGAAATGCTGAATACAACAGGTGTAGTAGACCTTAGTGAAATGCTGAATACAACAGGTGTAGTAGACCTTAGTGAAATGCTGAATACAACAGGTGTAGTAGACCTTAATGAAATGCTTACTTACAAGCCCTTAAACAATGCAATTCAAGAAATAGAGTTATAATATTCACAAAAAAACAATTATAACGAGGCTATATACAGGGGTACACTGCAAGCGAGCATAAAAGTCATTAAGCCCGTCTGGCGAATATCAGAGCCGGTGTAGTTGGATTCAATCTTAGTCCTGTATTAAAGCTTTACTTGTATGATGGTTCGTCTGAGGGCATAGTGAGATATCTTATTGGCGTCCTTGAAAGCGGAAGCTCCTGCCTTTAGCTCAGTGTGGATGTTGCCTGTAATCCATGGCTTCTGGTTGGGATATGTACGTACGGTCACTGTGGGGAAGACGTCGTCGATGCACCTATTGATGAAGCCGATGACTGAGGTGGTATATTCCTCAATCCCATTGGATGAATCCTGGAACATATTCCAGTCTGTGCTAGCAAAACAGTCCTGTAGCGTAGCATTCGCGTCATCTGACCACTTCCGCATTGAGCGAGTCACTAGTACTTCCTGCTTTAGTTTTTGCTTGTAAGCAGGAATCAGGAGGATATAATTATGGTCAGATTTGCCAAAATGGAGGGCGAGGCAGAGCTTTGTATGTGGAGTAAAGGTGGTCTAGAGTTTAAAGTACCCAGCCACCAGGAGAGCATTTTCTTGTTTGCTTATACAACTTGTTGAGTGCAGTCTTAGTGCCAGCATCGGTTTGTGGTGGTAAATAAACGGCTACGAAAAATATAGATTAAAACTCTTGGTAGATAGTGTGGTCTACAGCTTATCATGAGGTACTCTACCTCAGGCGAACAATACCTCGAGACTTCTTTAATATTAGACATCTCGCACCAGCTGTTGACAAATACACACCACCCTCGTCTTGCCGGACTTAGCTTCTCTGTCCTGCCGATGCACGGAAAACCCAGCCAACTGTATATTATCCATCTCGTCGTTGAGCCACGACTAGGATAGTCTTGAACGGAGCTCATCCAGTTTATTCTCCAGTGATTACACGTTGGCCAATAGAACAGATGGTAGAGGCGGATTACCCACTCGCAGACGAATTCTCAGAAGGCACCCGGATCTCCACCTCCATCTTTTCTTAACACGAATTACGAGGATTTGGACCTGTTCTCGGAGAAGCAGTACATCCTTTGCGTCGGACTCATTAAAAAGTCTTTGTCCAGTCGAGGAATGTAATCGCTGTTCTGATATCCAGAAGCTCTTTTCGATCATAAGAGAAAGTAGCAGCAACATTATGTACAAAATAACACAACTGGTTAGGAGCCTGTAAAACAGCAGCCATCCCGTAAGTCAAGGAAATAAGGAAAGGAAAGGAAATAAGGAAAGGAAATAAGAAAAAAGATTGAAGGATGTTCGTCAGCTGGTAGAGAAGCATGCAGTTCAGGACATATTTGGTTTGTCTCGAATGAAAATACTTTTTAATACCTGTTCTCTGGATCATCGTCCTCCTCATCAGCCATCTGAGAGGCGTCATGGTTACCTTCATCTCCTTCAGACACACAGAGAAGGGTCAGGGGTTAGAGACAGTGTTTTCCCATAAGAGACGGACGTCAGTTAATCAGCTACATTTTACACTTCAGATAAACTAGGATACTTTTAATTTAAAAGTCTTAGTTTGCCAGTCTGTTGGATCGTCTCCTGCTATAACGAATAATATGCATCTACTAGCCATCTATTGATAGGATAGTCCTGTCCGTCACAAAGCGAGAGATGACAGGGTAACGCATTCTGCCATATGTCCCGCCCCCCGGTACAATTTCTGCACACTGTGGTTGCAGTTTAATTTCCTTACAGAGCATGCTGGTGAATTAGAATGTAACGTAAATGGTAATGAAGAGTGAAAATCCACTTGGCCTAATTGTTTTCTGGCACGTATTTTCTTTGGCCTGTTTCACATAGCAAGCCACGGAGTCACGGCAGGCTATTTACTGTGCTTTGACAACTGAACAGCAAGTGTTGACTATTTTATAAAAGGTGTAGAACTGAATAAAGTTGATCTCCTATACACCTTTGCTGTTTATAAATCATGTAACGTGGTTATATGTCCACGGTATTGCAACGGGACAAGTACACCAAAGGATTTCCTAGGTTTCCTTTCCTAGGATGTCAGGGCTGGCCAGACGGTGATGCCAAACAGGCTCTCGCCGGGCTCGCCGCCAAACAGGCTCTCGCCGGGCTCGCCGCCAAACAGGCTCTCGCCGGGCTCGCCGCCAAACAGGCTCTCGCCGGGCTCGCCGCCAAACAGGCTCTCGCCGGGCTCGCCGCCAAACAGGCTCTCGCCGGGCTCGCCGCCAAACAGGCTCTCGCCGGGCTCGCCGCCAAACAGGCTCTCGCCGGGCTCGCCGCCAAACAGGCTCTCGCCGGGCTCGCCGCCAAACAGGCTCTCGCCGGGCTCGCCGCCAAACAGGCTCTCGCCGGGCTCGCCGCTACACCCAAACATTTGAATGGATCAGGTTTTTCCCAGATATCAAAGTCTCCTGAAGAGGTTCATTGTTGTGGACTTAGAACATCCAATTAGTTGTTTAACCTGATAAGGACAGGGGGTGCTGTTTTCACTTTTGGGGGAAAACGTGTCCAATTTAAACGGCCTCGTACTCAATTCTTGCTCGTACAATATGCATATTATTATTATTATTGGATAGAAAACACTCTCTAGTTTCTAAAACCGTTGGAATTATGTCTCTGAGTGAAACAGAACTCATTCTACAGCACTTTTCCTGCCAGGGAGTGAGATTTCAGAAATCTTGGCCTCTGCTCCCAGGTCAGTTTATAAGTCCCTGTGAATGCTGTGAGGCTACAAACACTGCCTACGCCTTCCTCTAGACCAAAACACTATTGTTCTGGACAACGGACACCTTTCCCAAGATTCTGATGCGAGTTCATCTAAAAGAAAGAACTATTTATGCTGATAAATCGTTGTTCTGTTGAAAAATGCGTAAGCGGCCATTCATTTTTGGGTAGCTTCGCTTTAGCGCACCTTGTATTGCGCAGTAAGGTTAATTTAAAAAATGTAATTCAGCGATTGCATTAAGAACTAATTTGTCTTTCAATTGCTGTCCACCCTGTATTTTTTAGTCAAGTTTATGATTATTTATTGATTAGACTAGGTGTCTTTCCAAGATGGCGCCCGACATTTTCTGACCAGCTTGGCTACTTTTCTCATTGTATAACCACGATTTTTGTGGCTAAATATGCACATTTTCGAACAAACTCTATATGTATGTTGTAATATGATGTTACAGGAGTGTCATCTGAAGAATTCTGAGAAGGTTAGTGAAAAAATTTATATATTTTGGTGGTCATAACGTTATCGCTCTTTTTGCCTTGAATCAATGCTGGGGTAATGTTTGCACATATGGTATGCTAATATAATATAATATAACGATATATTGTGTTTTCGCTGTAAAACACTTAGACAATCTGAAATATTGTCTGGATTTACAAGATCTGTGTCTTTCAATTACTGTACGCTGTGTATTTTTAAGAAATGTTTTATGATGAGTAATTAGGTAATACACGTTGGTCTCTATAATTGCTCTGGCTGCTTCGGTGCTATTTTTGACGGTAGCTCTGATGGTAGCTGCAATGGAAAACTGATTTATACCTCAAATATGCATATTTTTCGAACAAAACATAGATTTAATGTGTAACATGTTATAAGACTGTCATCTGATTAAGTTGTTTTTTGGTTAGTTTGGTTGGTTCTTGGTTAGTTAGGTTGGCTTTGTGCATGCTACCTGTGCTGTGAAAAATGTCTGTCCTTCTTTGTATTTGGTGGTGAGCTAACAAATATAAGTGCTGTTTTCGCTGTAAAAACATTTTTTTTAATCGGACATGTTGACTGGATTCACAAGATGTGTACCTTTCATTTGCTGTATTTGACTTGTTAATGTGTGAAAGTTAAATATTCCTAAAAAAAAAAAATTGAATTTCGCGCTCAGCCTTTTCAGTGGAATGTGGGAGGAGTTCCGCGAGCAGAACCCTGGGGCTACACAGGTTAACTATTTTTATTTTTTAAAGTGCGATTTCGATACAGAAAACAGAATTGGGAAATAACAAAATGGAATCAGACAAAATAAAACAAATTTTATAGGGCCCAAACTAATGAGCATTTCACATGAATTAAGGATATGTCAAATCAGAACGATATAATACTGAAGACTCTTGCTAGTTTCACCATACACAGCCTCTTGCCAGATTCACCACACACAGCCTCTTGCCAGGCGCACCACACACAGCCTCTTGCCAGGCGCACCACACACAGCCTCTTGCCAGGCGCACCATACACAGCCTCTTGCCAGATTCACCATACACAGCCTCTTGCCAGGCGCACCATGCACAGCCTCTTGCCAGGCGCACCATGCACAGCCTCTTGCCAGGCGCACCATGCACAGCCTCTTGCCAGGCGCACCATACACAGCCTCTTGCCAGATTCACCATACACAGCCTCTTGCCAGATTCACCATACACAGCCTCTTGCCAGATTCACCATACACAGCCTCTTGCCAGATTCACCATACACAGCCTCTTGCCAGATTCACCATACACAGCCTCTTGCCAGATTCACCATACACAGCCTCTTGCCAGATTCACCATACACAGCCTCTTGCCAGATTCACCATACACAGCCTCTTGCCAGATTCACCATACACAGCCTCTTGCCAGATTCACCATACACAGCCTCTTGCCAGATTCACCATACACAGCCTCTTGCCAGATTCACCATACACAGCCTCTTGCCAGATTCACCATACACAGCCTCTTGCCAGATTCACCATAAACAGCCTCTTGCCAGATTCACCATAAACAGCCTCTTGCCAGATTCACCATAAACAGCCTCTTGCCAGATTCACCATAAACAGCCTCTTGCCAGGCACACCATAAACAGCCTCTTGCCAGGCACACCATAAACAGCCTCTTGCCAGGCACACCATAAACAGCCTCTTGCCAGGCACACCATAAACAGCCTCTTGCCAGATTCACCATAAACAGCCTCTTGCCAGATTCACCATAAACAGCCTCTTGCCAGGCACACCATAAACAGCCTCTTGCCAGATTCACCATAAACAGCCTCTTGCCAGATTCACCATAAACAGCCTCTTGCCAGATTCACCATAAAGAGCCTCTTGCTAGGTGCATCAACCATTTTAATTGATCAGGTTTTTCCCAGATATCAAAGCAGTCTCCTGATGAGGTTTAAGCAATGATGTGGACTTAGAACATCCAATTAGTTGTTCAAGTATTTTAAAAAGTGTGATTTCGATATTAAAAAAAACAGAAACCTGGAAAAACTAAGAGAAAACGGAATTTGGGAAAGAAAATGGAATCAGACAAAATAAAAAACACATTTTATAGGGTTCTAACTAATGATAATTTCACATTAATTAGGATATGTAAAATCAGAATGATAATACTGAAAACCTTGTAATTTGTTCAATGCAACCTTAATTTAATGAAGCTGGCTACTTAATTCATTTTTAATATAATACATCATTTAAAGAACAAACATCATTGGGCTAGCTCATATCTTGTAGTAAAACTTTAAAGACACCTAAACTCAAGAGAAGACAGGTTGAAATGTCTCATTTAGAAAATAATCCTGCTCATATCGGCCCAGATCGTATTCAAAACAACAATACAATGTCATTGAAATTGTAAAGTCTTTCTTTACCAGAGCTCTATATCTCTGTTCCTGGAGAGCTACAGGCCTGTAGGTTCTCACTCAAACCCTAATCTAGCGCACCTGACTAATAATTAGCTGGTTGATAAACTGAATCATGTTCGGTTACAGCTGAGGTTCGAGTTACGACCTACAGGAGGGTATCTCTCCAGGAATCAAGGTTGGAGAGCCCTGTTCTACACAAAACCACAACTCATTCTTCCAATCTGGGAGGTAAACAAGAAAAAGTGTAAAATAATTTCACTGTCTATTTCAGAAGGAATCTGGTACATTCTAGAGTTCCTTTGGCCCAAAATGCCAACCCTGGGTGTCCAGCCTCAGACCCGGGGGCGCCTGGCTGGCTACTTTTTCCATTTGGATGGCTACTCTATGTACTTGTGGAAAACACTGCAGAGGTCAGGGGTTAATTCAGTGGAGTTTAGGTCAAGATGTATTGACAACACAGTGTACCATCTGCCTTGTAGAAACGGAGAGTCCAATATACAGCTTTCAGAAACGACACCTCTACTGACCTGAGGACTGGCGGAAGGTTCCCCTCCCTGCTACCACCGTCTCCTCCACGATGGGTTTCATCTTCTGCTGGTCTCCACTCTCCTCTCCAGAACCTCCTCCTCCCTCCTCCTCATCCTCCTCGTCATCAGACGATGAATCTTGTTGCTTGGCTCCTCGACCTCTGGCTTTGCGTTTCAGTTCGTACGACCGTCTCCGATCCCCGCCCTTCTTCTCCTTCTCCTCTCTTTCTTTCTTCACGCGGCTGCTCCTCCGTTTCCCCGGCCCCAGTTTGCTGAGTCCCTTCATCTCCTTCTCCAGGTCAGAGTCGGAGTTAGAGGAGCCGTCCGAGTTCTTCTTCTTGGATGTCTTTTTGGCAGAAGCCGTGGAGGACTTCTTCTTCTTCGCGTCTTCGTCTGAGTCGGAATCTGAGTTGTCTGAATCGTCGGCTTTCAGTTTGCGTTTGGCCGCCAGCTTCTTCTGGCTGGAGTGGCGGCTGTCCTCTTCAGAGCCCCCACCTTCTTCCACCTCACTCTTCTCCTTACTCCTCTCCTTCCCTCCATCCTTACTCCTCTCCTTCCCTCCATCCTTATCATTGCTCTTAGACGTGGAGGTGCGTGTGGTAACCACGGGAACGGGCGTCAGCTTCACGATCAGGTTCTTCACCTTGGGCATGGCCTTCTCCTTATGGGTTTCAAGTGACTTCCTGTTTGAGTCGGCGGCGAGGCTCTCGGATTGGCTAGCAGCTGTGGGTTCCATGGCGTCGTTGCCGGGCGTTAACCCTGCGGAGTCCGCCAGACTCTCTACCATTTGGAAGAGCTCGTCAGGGACGGACGGCCCGACGGACGCAATGTCTTTATCCCGGTCATCCTCCTCCTCCTCCTCCACTGCTGTCTGGTCTTTGGCCTGGCTGTCTGTCTCTGTGTCCGAGTGGTCCTGAGGCGTAGGGCTCCCCTCCATCACTGCGTCCTCTGACAAGCCCCCATCCTCCTCTAGCTCCTTCCCATCTTCAGTGTCGGCCATTTTATCCTCTTCTGCCTCCTGTCCATCCTCAACCATGTTGTCAATCTGGTCGTGGCCGTCGGTGTTGGAGACAGCATCCCCGTTCTGCAGCCCCTGGTCCGGGGAAATGAACTGTGACTCCAAGTCCTCCTCTAGGGCAGCGTGGGCCTTCTTTAGATCAGCCAAAACAGACCTAGAGAGAGAGATAGATGGATGAATGGATAGATTAGCCAGAAGAACAGAATTGGGCTGCCTCACTTACTTTGTAGCAGTCATAATATTAACATGTGTTAGGATACCTGAAGGCCTTGAGGTGTCTGGTCCCGCTGCCACCTCCTCCTGCTCCCTGCTCCTCCTCAGCCTGCTGGATGAAATGGATGAAGGTGTTGTTGAGCCCTGTGGTCTTCTCAATCAGCTTCTTGGTCCCCTTCACCAGCTCCTTGAGGACCTTCAGGGTCTTATAGGAGAAGGTGAGGGTCCCTGACCCGTCTGAATGCTCCTTACCGTTCACCACAGCTTTACCATGGTGGTGGTGACCTTTACCCTTACTGTGCCCTTTCACCTCCCTCCCTTTCTTGCGTCCCGTGCGCCAGAAGCTCTCCAGCTTGGTCATGATGTTGGAGCAGTTGGAGGCGATGTCTGAGAGGGGCTGAGGGCTGCAGATATAGCAGGACCATTTACTGTCGTCGTCGGTGATCATGGACAGCTCCTTGCGCCCCAGGTTACGCAGGACGCACTTCTTACAGAAGGCGTTGTGGCAGTAGTCACAGCAGATCAGGTTGCCCCCTTCAGCACACCACCTTGGGGCGGAGTTAAGATAGCGAGGAAAGTCAACTTCAAAACGTGACGTATCTTAAATTGGGATTTGCAGCTGTTGTTGGGAAGTAATGAATCCTTAAAAAAAAAATGACAAAAGTAGTGCACTATATAGGGGATAGGGTACCAGTTGGGACGTAGACCTTGGTGTGGACTAAAATGGGTGCCGGGACTCTTCGAATGTAGGTACTCCTAATTTTGTACAAGAGGTGGCGACACTCAAGCAGTAGAACAGAGACCTTATGGCAGCTAGAACAACGGAGACCGTTTGAGGTGACCTACCTGCACTGTTCGTCCATGCCGTCCTCGTCTTTATTGATGTCATCGCTGGTGTAATACTTATAGCACGACTAGAGGAGAAGAAGACAACCAGGGAGGAACATAGTGATGCACAGATGTTACATTTTGGGCTGATAACGATATTGTCCTTGCCTAAATAAAACGATACCGATAACCGATATTTACAATTTTAGCCTTTTTAGCATTCTAGTACAGTTAAATAGTTTGGACGCAGCGATCTAAGGCACTGCAATAGGCGTCACTACAGTCCCTGGTTTGAATCCAGGCTGTATCACATCCGGACGTGATTGGGAGTCCCATAGGGCGGCGCACAATTGGCCCAGCGTCGTCCGGGTTTTGCCGGGGTAGGCCAACTTTGTAAATAAGAATTTCTTCTTAACTGGGGCGGCAGGGTAGCCTAGTGGTTAGAGCGTTGGACTAGTAACCGAAAGGTTGCAAGTTCAAATCCCCGAGCTGACAAGGTACAAATCTGTCGTTCTGCCCCTGAACAGGCAGTTAACCCACTGTTCCTAGGCCGTCATTGAAAAATAAGAATCTGTTCTTAACTGACTTGCCTAGTTAAATATAAAAAAGGTACATTTGTAAGTCGCTCTGGATAAGAGCGTCTGCTAAATGACTTAAATGTAAAACTGACTTGCCTAGTTAAGTTAAATAAATAAAGGTTACACACACACAAGTAAGGTTTCTGTTCATTTGTTCAGTTGTTTCTCAACCAGGATTTCTATGGAACGCCGTTTGGGTCTTTGCTGTTGGGGTCGACCAATCAGGACCTGAATATGACTATAGTGGAATTTGCGGTTAGCCTTCAAAATAAAAGTATGGCATAATTCTACCATTTGTATTAATTTGCATCACTGTCAATTACATACTTTTATTTTGAAGGCAAACCACAGATTCCACTATTGTGCATAATGCTTATTGTGGCTAGCTTCACAAAACATAACCCGGTCTGGTCAAGCCTCACAAGCCAGATAACGTTAGCTTTGGGCAACAGGGTTAAGTAGCTAGGTAGCGATATATTTTCACAAACTGAAGTTCATTTTCAATAGGCGAACAACAATACTTACAAGGATTCCTAAATCATTGCAAAGAATAATGAAAATGACTGCAGTTTCTACTGGTCATTGTTTTCAGGCTGGTTGTATTGGCGCTAGCTAGGTACCAAGCTAAAGCTAGCTACCACAGAAGTTGCGGTCAAACAAATTATGCTTTATTAACAATAACAGTATTGTATTAACACATAGCTGTTTTGTTTGTTTGCAGACTTTTGTTGTACAGCTTTAACACAGTGCTACTGTATATTTTTTGACACGCAAAGACCCAAACGGCGTTCCATAGTATGTCGTGAAGCTAACAGCAGTGACGCTATTACTGTGTAACTCCGGTAGGACAACATCTGAAAAATAGGGCACTAGTGTGTACCGGTGCTCGACCAGTCGGCGAAAGCCAACACCACCCACGACAGAGAATGGTTGATTGTCAAGGGCAATGAATTCCATTTTCTTGGCGTTATGGATTTCGACCTCTGAGTTGTTACTCTTTCAAATGACTGCTCGACATGTTGACGGCTCGATCCACATGTCAGACACTGTGGGCTAGTTCAGGAATGCTGTGTTGCACATATAGAGCAACATTTTACGTGGCGTCATTACGTCATGTACCTACGTTATATAGGTATGCACGTCAGCTTTGACATCTGTTTAGCACATCGGCGTTAAACTAGACATCGGTCAGATACCGATGTTGGCATTTTTAGCTAATATCGTCCGATTCCGATATGTTCACCGATATATCGTGCATCCCTAGAGAATATAATACTGAGCTCTGTCTTTACCGGCCAAATATATCACATTTCTGCTCAAAAGACAAACATCAGCTACAAAACATTCAACTACTACAGGTCTACCTCTATGGACAGTGTTGCAGGTGGATCTAAACTACTACAGGTCTACCTCTATGGACAGTGTTGCAGGACAGTGTTGCAGGTGGATCTAAACTACTACAGGTCTACCTCTATGGACAGTGTTGCAGGTGGATCTAAACTACTACAGGTCTACCTCTATGGACAGTGTTGCAGGTAGATCTAAACTACTACAGGTCTACCTCTATGGACAGTGTTGCAGGTGGATCTAAACTACTACAGGTCTACCTCTATGGACAGTGTTGCAGGTAGATCTAAACTACTACAGGTCTACCTCTATGGACAGTGTTACAGGTGGATCTAAACTACTACAGGTCTACCTCTATGGACAGTGTTACAGGTGGATCTAAACTACTACAGGTCTACCTCTATGGACAGTGTTACAGGTGGATCTAAACTACTACAGGTCTACCTCTATGGACAGTGTTGCAGGTAGATCTAAACTACTACAGGTCTACCTCTATGGACAGTGTTGCAGGTAGATCTAAACTACTACAGGTCTACCTCTATGGACAGTGTTGCAGGACAGTGTTGCAGGTGGATCTAAACTACTACAGGTCTACCTCTATGGACAGTGTTGCAGGTAGATCTAAACTACTACAGGTCTACCTCTATGGACAGTGTTGCAGGACAGTGTTGCAGGTGGATCTAAACTACTACAGGTCTACCTCTATGGACAGTGTTGCAGGTAGATCTAAACTACTACAGGTCTACCTCTATGGACAGTGTTGCAGGACAGTGTTGCAGGTGGATCTAAACTACTACAGGTCGACCTCTACGACCTGAACTGCAATGTCCATACTGTGAAACGCCTAAGACAACGCTACAGGGAGACAGGACGGATAGCTGATCGTCCTCGCAGTGGCAGACCATGTGTAACAACACCTGCAGCGGATCGGTACAGGATGGCAACAACAACTGCCCGAGTTACACCAGGAACGCACAATCCCTCCATCAGTGTCAGACTGTCCGCAATAGGCTGAGAGAGGCTGGACTGAGGGCTTGTAGGCCTGTTTTAAGGCAGGTTCTCACCAGACATCACCGTCAACAAAGTCGCCTATGGGCACAAACCCACCGTTGCTGGACCAGACAGGACTGGCAAAAAGTGCTCTTCACTGACGAGTCACGGTTTTGTCTCACCAGGGGTGATGGTCGGATTCGCACTTATCGTCGAAAAAATGAGCGTTACACCAAGGCCTGTACTCTGGAGCGGGATCGATTTGGAGGTGGAGGGTCCGTCATGGTCTGGGGCGGTGTGTCACAGCATCATCTGACTGAGCTTGTTGTCATTGCCTGCAATCTCAACGCTGTGCGTTACAGGGAAGACATCCTCCTCCCTCATGTGGTACCCTTCCTGCAGGCTCATCCTGACAATGCCACCAGCAATGCTGCTCGTTCTGTACGTGATTTCCTACAAGACAGGAATGTCAGTGTTCTGCCATGGCCAGCGAAGAGCCCGGATCTCAATCCCATTGAGCACGTCTGGGACCTGTTGGATCAGAGGGTGAGGGCTAGGGCAATTCCCCCCAGAAATGTCTGGGAACTTGCAGGTGCCTTGGTGGAAGAGTGGGGTAACATCTTACAGCAAGAACAGGCAAATCTGTTGCAGTCCATGAGGAGGAGATGCAATGCAGTACTTAATGCAGCTGGTGGCCACACCAGATACTGACTGTTACTTTTGATTTTGACTCCCCCTTTGTTCAGGGACACATTATTCCATTTCTGTCAGTCACATGTCTGTGGAACTTTTTCAGTTTATGTCTCAGTTGAGGAATCTTGTTATGTTCATACAAATATTTACACATGTTAAGTTTGATGAAAATAAACGCAGTTGACAGTGAGAGGACGTTTCTTTCTTTTTGTGCCGATTTAGCAGGTTTTCCTACTTACAAAGCATGTTGAGGTCTGTAATCTTTATCATAGGTACACTTCAACTGTGAGAGACGGAATCTAAAACAAAAATCCAGAAAATCACATTGTACGATTTTTAAGTAATTAAATGGGGAGTGTATTTGGGGAGTTTCTCCCATTCTTCTCTACAGATCCTCAAGCTCTGTCAGCTTGGATGGGGAGCATCGCTGCACAGCTATTTTCAGGCCAGAGATGTTCAATCGGGTTCAAGTCCGTGCTCTGGCTGGGCCATTCCAGGACATTAAAAGACTTGTCCCGAAGCCACTACTGCGTTGTCTTGGCTGTGCGCTCAGGGTCATTGTCCTGTTGGAAGGTGTACATTCGCCCCAGTCTGAGGACCTGAGCGCTCTGGAGCAGGTTTTCATCAAGGATTACTCTGTACTTTGCTCCGTTCATCTTTCCCTTGATCCTGACTAGTCTCCCAGTCCCTGCCGCTGAAAAACATCCCCACAGCATGATGCTGCCACCACGCTTCACCGTCGGGATGGTGCCAGGTGTCCTCCAGACGTGACGCTTGGCATTCAGGCCAAAGAGTTCAATCTTGGTTTCATCAGAATAGAGAATATTTTTTCTCATTGACAGAGTTCTTTAGGTGCTTTTTTGGCAAACTCCAAGCGGGCTGTCATGTGCCTTTTACTGAGGAGTGGCTTCCATCTGACCACTCTACCGTAAAGGCCTGATTGGTGGAGTGCTGCAGAGATGGTTGTCCTTGTAGAAGGTTCTCCCATCTCCACAGAGGAAATCTAGAGCTCTGTCAGAGTGACCATCAGGTTCTTGGTCACCTCCCCGACCTAGTCCCCTGGCCAAACTGAGTAATCGGGGGAGAAGCTCTAGAGTCTTGGTGGTTCCAAACGTCTTCCGTTTAAGAATAATGGAGGCCACTGTGTTCTTGGAGCCCTTCAATGCTGCAGACTTTATTTGTTTTAGATTTTACAAGATTTGCAAAAAAAATTCTCAAAACCTGTTTTCATTTTGTCATTATGGGGTATTGTGTGCAGATTCACTTAAATTCCATTTTCCTCATCAATTTTAGAATAAGCCTGTAACGTAACAAAACGTGGACAAAGCCAAGGTGTCCAAATATTTTCCGAAGGCACTGTAGGCTAGCTGTACGTATATCGAGTTGAACGTTTTCACCAAATAAGCTTTGTTGTACAATTAAATATCAAATACACTGCATTTCAAACTACAATAATCTAATGAATGCAGGTCTTGGTAAATTATATCTAGGCTAAATATAAGACTTTTACAACCTTAAGACCAACTAATTTAATAATTTTATCAAAATAGTTGTACCTGCTTCTTTTTGCAATAATCAGGTCTTCTATAAAAATTATATTTTGTTTAAATGTAACCAGAACCATTACTAATGTAGTAAATGAACACACGGTCTCATAAACAATCTCTCAAGAACAAGCCCACCTGCTAGTGAGTAGCCAGCTAATATTTAGACTTCAAGTTTAGCCAACTTGGATCAAGGTATAATTTGACGAGCTCTGAATACAACTAACAAAACTAAGCAAAACGGTTGAATTAGGAACCCGACCTCCTGTCCGTCTCCACCCGTTTGAACAGCGTGCTAGCCTGTCCACTTTGTTCACATGCTCAAATCAAGTGACCTACCTTCTCAGAATGAAAACCAGACGCCAATTTCTTATATAATTGTGTCTAATGCTTATTGCAATTTTCTAAAACAGTGGCAGGGGCTTGGTGAGAGTGGCAGGGGGAGGGGTGAGAGTAGCAGGGGTGAGAGTGGCAGGGGGAGGGGTGAGAGTGGCAGGGACTTGGTGAGAATGGCAGAAGCTTGGTGTAAGTGGCAGGGGGAGGGGTTTGGTGTGAGTGGCAGGGGTTTGGTGTGAGTGGCAGCGGGGGGGGTTTGGTGTGAGTGGCAGCGGGGGGGTTTGGTGTGTGGCAGCGGGGGGGGTTTGGTGTGTGGCAGCGGGGGGGGTTTGGTGTGTGGCAGCGGGGGGGGTTTGGTGTGTGGCAGCGGGGGGGGTTTGGTGTGAGTGGCAGCGGGGGGGGGTTTGGTGTGAGTGGCAGCGGGGGGGGTTTGGTGTGAGTGGCAGCGGGGGGGGTTTGGTGTGAGTGGCAGCGGGGGGGGGTTTGGTGTGAGTGGCAGCGGGGGGGGGTTTGGTGTGAGTGGCAGCGGGGGGGGGGTTTGGTGTGAGTGGCAGCGGGGGGGGTTTGGTGTGAGTGGCAGCGGGGGGGGTTTGGTGTGAGTGGCAGCGGGGGGGTTTGGTGTGAGTGGCAGCGGGGGGGGGGGTTTGGTGTGAGTGGCAGCGGGGGGGGGGGTTTGGTGTGAGTGGCAGCGGGGGGGGGGTTTGGTGTGAGTGGCAGCGGGGGGGGCTTGGTGTGAGTGGCAGCGGGGGGGGGCTTGGTGTGAGTGGCAGCGGGGGGGGTTTGGTGTGAGTGGCAGCGGGGGGGGGTTTGGTGTGAGTGGCAGCGGGGGGGGGTTTGGTGTGAGTGGCAGCGGGGGGGGCTTGGTGTGAGTGGCAGCGGGGGGGGGGGCTTGGTGTGAGTGGCAGCGGGGGGGGCTTGGTGTGAGTGGCAGCGGGGGGGGCTTGGTGTGAGTGGCAGCGGGGGGGGCTTGGTGTGAGTGGCAGCGGGGGGGGGGCTTGGTGTGAGTGGCAGCGGGGGGGGGGGCTTGGTGTGAGTGGCAGCGGGGGGGGGGCTTGGTGTGAGTGGCAGCGGGGGGGGGGGCTTGGTGTGAGTGGCAGCGGGGGGGGGGGGGGGCTTGGTGTGAGTGGCAGCGAGGGGGGGGGGGCTTGGTGTGAGTGGCAGCGGGGGGGGGGTTTGGTGTGAGTGGCAGGGGTTTGGTGTGAGTGGCAGCGGAGGGGGTTTGGTGTGAGTGGCAGCGGGGGGGTTTGGTGTGTGGCAGCGGGGGGGGTTTGGTGTGTGGCAGCGGGGGGGGTTTGGTGTGAGTGGCAGCGGGGGGGGGTTTGGTGTGAGTGGCAGCGGGGGGGGGTTTGGTGTGAGTGGCAGCGGGGGGGGTTTGGTGTGAGTGGCAGCGGGGGGGGTTTGGTGTGAGTGGCAGCGGGGGGGGTTTGGTGTGAGTGGCAGCGGGGGGGGTTTGGTGTGAGTGGCAGCGGGGGGGGTTTGGTGTGAGTGGCAGCGGGGGGGGGGGGTTTGGTGTGAGTGGCAGCGGGGGGGGGGGTTTGGTGTGAGTGGCAGCGGGGGGGGGGGTTTGGTGTGAGTGGCAGCGGGGGGGGGTTTGGTGTGAGTGGCAGCGGGGGGGGCTTGGTGTGAGTGGCAGCGGGGGGGGTTTGGTGTGAGTGGCAGCGGGGGGGGGGTTTGGTGTGAGTGGCAGCGGGGGGGGGGTTTGGTGTGAGTGGCAGCGGGGGGGGGGTTTGGTGTGAGTGGCAGCGGGGGGGGGTTTGGTGTGAGTGGCAGCGGGGGGGGCTTGGTGTGAGTGGCAGCGGGGGGGGGGCTTGGTGTGAGTGGCAGCGGGGGGGGCTTGGTGTGAGTGGCAGCGGGGGGGGGCTTGGTGTGAGTGGCAGCGGGGGGGGGGGGGCTTGGTGTGAGTGGCAGCGGGGGGGGGGGCTTGGTGTGAGTGGCAGCGGGGGGGGGGGGCTTGGTGTGAGTGGCAGCGGGGGGGGGGCTTGGTGTGAGTGGCAGCGAGGGGGGGGGGCTTGGTGTGAGTGGCAGCGGGGGGGGGGGGGCTTGGTGTGAGTGGCAGCGGGGGGGGGGGGGGGGCTTGGTGTGAGTGGCAGCGGGGGGGGGGGGGCTTGGTGTGAGTGGCAGCGGGGGGGGGGGCTTGGTGTGAGTGGCAGCGGGGGGGGGGCTTGGTGTGAGTGGCAGCGGGGGGGGGGCTTGGTGTGAGTGGCAGCGGGGGGGGGGGGCTTGGTGTGAGTGGCAGCGGGGGGGGGGGGGGCTTGGTGTGAGTGGCAGCGGGGGGGGGGGGGGGCTTGGTGTGAGTGGCAGCGGGGGGGGCTTGGTGTGAGTGGCAGCGGGGGGGGCTTGGTGTGAGTGGCAGCGGGGGGGGCTTGGTGTGAGTGGCAGCGGGGGGGGCTTGGTGTGAGTGGCAGCGGGGGGGGCTTGGTGTGAGTGGCAGCGGGGGGGGCTTGGTGTGAGTGGCAGCGGGGGGGGCTTGGTGTGAGTGGCAGCGGGGGGGGCTTGGTGTGAGTGGCAGCGGCGGGGGCTTGGTGTGAGTGGCAGCGGGGGGGGCTTGGTGTGAGTGGCAGCGGGGGGGGGGGGGGGGGGTTGGTGTGAGTGGCGGCGGGGGGGGGGGGGGGGGCTTGGTGTGAGTGGCAGCGGGGGGGGGGGGGCTTGGTGTGAGTGGCAGCGGGGGGGCTTGGTGTGAGTGGCAGCGGGGGGGGGGCTTGGTGTGAGTGTAAACAGAGGAAGAAACGAAGTGAGAGGTTTCACTCTCGCCCAAATGTGTTTCTAGGGGCGTATTTTGGTCCTAAGCTTGTCGCCTTTGGGACGACTCCCATTGTTAGGGGGACATGAGCATCTCCTCATTATATTCAGATCTCTGGTGTAAATGGGAAGGTGGACACAGCACAGAAAGAGGGAAGCAGACGAGAGCAAAAAGACATGAGAACATGCGGACACAAACGCTCATAAAAATGATTTTTTTTTAAAGAAAGTGATTCTTACGATATTGGCATTTGGAATATCTCGCAAAAACATAAATTCAAATGAATCATATATATATATATATATATATATATATATATATATATATATATATATATATATATATATGGCCCAACCCTAAAGGAGCATGGGGTGCTCAAAGAGAGAGAAAGACAGACAGGCAGACAGAGACAGGGGGGCAGGTGAAGGTGTATCTACCTTGCAGAGGAGCACATGGAGCATGGGGTGCTCAAACACTGAGTGGCGCTGGAAGTGGTTAACCTGCTGTCCACAGGCGGTGCAGTCTATTCTCTCCTGCAGAGTGGTATCTGGATAAACACAGAGGAAGACCGGGACACAAACATGTTTCGTTTACATCCAATATCAATCCCAAACGGATTGATTTCATTAAACTGGTAACAGTTCTGGATATTAGGCTGTAGGAAGACCCATTCCTTGTCAAAACCTGTTTAAGAAAACGATGGGAGCATTCAGACAGATGAAACAGTTTGCATGTGTTTATCTGACTATGGCACCCTGTTCCCTATATAGTGCACTACTTTAGACCAGGGCCCTATGGCACCCTGTTCCCTATATAGTGCACTACTTAAGACCAGGGCCCTATGGCACCCTATTCCCTATATAGTGCACTACTTTAGACCAGGGCCCTATGGCACCCTATTCCCTATATAGTGCACTACTTTTGACCAGGGCCCTATGGCACCCTATTCCCCATATAGTGCACTACTTTTGACCAGGGCCCTATGGCACCCTATTCCCTATATAGTGCACTACTTTTGACCAGGGCCCTATGGCACCCTGTTCCCTATATAGTGCACTACTTTTGACCAGGGCCCTATGGCACCCTATTCCCTATATAGTGCACTACTTTAGACCAGGGCCCTATGGCACCCTATTCCCTATATAGTGCACTACTTTTGACCAGGGCCCTATGGCACCCTGTTCCCTATATAGTGCACTACTTTTGACCAGGGCCCTATGGCACCCTATTCCCTATATAGTGCACTACTTTAGACCAGGGCCCTATGGCACCCTGTTCCCTATATAGTGCACTACTTTAGACCAGGGCCCTATGGCACCCTATTCCCTATATAGTGCACTACTTTAGACCAGGGCCCTATTCCCTATATAGTGCACTACTTTTGACCAGGGCCCTATGGCACCCTGTTCCCTATATAGTGCACTACTTTAGACCAGGGCCCTATGGCACCCTGTTCCCTATATAGTGCACTACTTTAGACCAGGGCCCTATGGCACCCTATTCCCTATATAGTGCACTACTTTAGACCAGGGCCCTATTCCCTATATAGTGCACTACTTTTGACCAGGGCCCTATGGCACCCTGTTCCCTATATAGTGCACTACTTTAGACCAGGGCCCTATGGCACCCTATTCCCTATATAGTGCACTACTTTAGACCAGGGCCCTATTCCCTATATAGTGCACTACTTTTGACCAGGGCCCTATGGCACCCTATTCCCTATATAGTGCACTACTTTTGACCAGGACCCTATGGCAGCCTATTCCCTATATAGTGCACTACTTTTGACCAGGGCCTTATGGCACCCTATTCCCTATATAGTGCACTACTTTAGACCAGGGCCCTATGGCACCCTATTCCCTATATAGTGCACTTCTTTTGACCAGGGTCCTATGACACCCTATTCCCTATATAGTGCACTACTTTAGACCAGGGCCCTATTCCCTATATAGTGCACTACTTTAGACCAGGGCCCTATTCCCTATATAGTGCACTACTTTTTTCACCACCACATAAACCTTGAACATCAACTCAGAATAGACCAGCAAAAACAGTATTATCCACCTTGAACATCAACTCAGAATAGACCAGCAAAAACATTATCCACAAAGTGTGTAAATGCACCTTCTGGCTCCACAATGATATGAAGAGGCATTAAAGCACATGCTGTCCCCAGGTCGTGGTAGACCTTACCATCTGAGGGGTTGTCAGAGTCCCCATCTTCCTGTCCACTCTGGTCCGAGGCGTCAGACTTATTCCCTCCAGTGTGCTTGGCTGCGACAGCAGGCTTCCTCTTGGTGTGAGAAGAGGAGGGTCTCTCAGTCTCTGCTGAGCTCCCAGGCTGAGGAGTAAACAACAGTCAACATGAGTCTAATGAAAAACCTCAGAATAGACCCTGAGTGATCGTCCTGTTATCTGCTACAGAAGCTACAGACCGGCTATGTACCAAATGGCACCCTATCTAGTGCACTACTTTTAACCAGCTCTGGTAAGACATTAATGGTTTGTTCTCAGGTGGATACATTTGAAAAAGTGAGCAGGTAAATAGACAGACAATCTGATGTTGACCTACTTCCTCCTCCATCATCTGGTCTGTAATCGGATGTTGATCTACTTCCTCCTCCTCCTCCTCCCTCATCTGGTCTGTAATCGGAGGCTGACCTACTTCCTCCTCCATCATCTGGTCTGTACATTCAGTTGAGGCCTTACTCATTTTACCTGCCAACAACAAGAAATCCCACTATTAGGTCGGAAATTATACAATTAAAAAGGACGGGGGGGGGTGAAGAGCGGACTTAATTACCATCAGGTTATAGGCTCTTTCCTTTTTGTAAGTAAAAGTTAAATCAGGAGCAAAACAGCCTGATCTTAATCAAGCTAGCGGAACGTGTGTCCTAGAAAGGTTCATCAAGATCTAGGGCTTTGTCCCAAATGGCACCCTGTTCCCTATGGGCCCTGACCAAATGTAGTGCACTATTTAGGGAATAGGGTGCGAATTCAGATGCAACACTAGATATAATGTTGGCTGTTAGAAACTAAGTTCACTAACAAACAGCAAGGCTAGAATCGAAACTATAACTACTGTAACTGTATTCAGTACTGTACTCAAAAAGCAGCCCAGCAGCACCAATGGGGCAGCCCGGCAGCACCAATGGGGCAGCCCGGCAGCACCAATGGAGGAGCCCGGCAGCACCAATGGAGGAGCCCGGCTGCACCAATGGAGGAGCCCGGCTGCACCAATGGAGGAGCCCGGCTGCACCAATGGAGGAGCCCGGCTGCACCAATGGAGGAGCCCGGCTGCACCAATGGAGGAGCCCGGCTGCACCAATGGAGGAGCCCGGCTGCACCAATGGGGCAGCCCGGCTGCACCAATGGGGCAGCCCGGCTGCACCAATGGGGCAGCCCGGCAGCACCAATGGGGCAGCCCGGCAGCACCAATGGGGCAGCCCGGCAGCACCAATGGGGCAGCCCGGCAGCACCAATGGGGCAGCCCGGCAGCACCAATGGGGCAGCCCGGCAGCACCAATGGGGCAGCCCGGCAGCACCAATGGGGCAGCCCGGCAGCACCAATGGGGCAGCCCGGCAGCACCAATGGGGCAGCCCGGCAGCACCAATGGGGCAGCCCGGCAGCACCAATGGGGCAGCCCGGCAGCACCAATGGGGCAGCCCGGCAGCACCAATGGGGCAGCCCGGCAGCACCAATGGGGCAGCCCGGCAGCACCAATGGGGCAGCCCGGCAGCACCAATGGGGCAGCCCGGCAGCACCAATGGGGCAGCCCGGCAGCACCAATGGGGCAGCCCGGCAGCACCAATGGGGCAGCCCGGCAGCACCAATGGGGCAGCCCGGCAGCACCAATGGGGCAGCCCGGCAGCACCAATGGGGCAGCCCGGCAGCACCAATGGGGCAGCCCGGCAGCACCAATGGGGCAGCCCGGCAGCACCAATGGGGCAGCCCGGCAGCACCAATGGGGCAGCCCGGCAGCACCAATGGGGCAGCCCGGCAGCACCAATGGGGCAGCCCGGCAGCACCAATGGGGCAGCCCAGCAGCACCAATGGGGCAGCCCAGCAGCACCAATGGGGCAGCCCAGCAGCACCAATGGGGCAGCCCAGCAGCACTAATGGGAGTTTGAGTGGAACTTTGGCTCTATTGGACATGGGACCTAAATAACCCAGATTAGCTAGGCCTACTGTTTCAAAAAAATAAATAGTAATAAATCATGCTTCCGCCATTATAAAAACAATGTGAACATGCGAAATTATCAACCATGAGCAGTAACTAGATAGTTCAAATCAAATGTTATTTGTCACATGCCTTCGTGAACAACAGGTGTAGACTACCAGTGAAATGCTTGGTAAACAACAGGTGTAGACTAACAGTGAAATACTTCGTAAACAACAGGTGTAGACTAACAGTGAAATGCTTGGTAAACAACAGGTGTAGACTAACAGTGAAATGCTTCATAAACAACAGGTGTAGACTACCAGTGAAATACTTCGTAAACAACAGGTGTAGACTACCAGTGAAATGCTTGGTAAACAACAGGTGTAGACTACCAGTGAAATGCTTGGTAAACAACAGGTGTAGACTACCAGTGAAATGCTTGGTAAACAACAGGTGGAGACTACCAGTGAAATGCTTGGTAAACAACAGGTGTAGACTACCAGTGAAATGCTTGGTAAACAACAGGTGTAGACTACCAGTGAAATACTTCGTAAACAACAGGTGTAGACTACCAGTGAAATGCTTGGTAAACAACAGGTGTAGACTACCAGTGAAATGCTTGGTAAACAACAGGTGTAGACTACCAGTGAAATGCTTCATAAACAACAGGTGGAGACTACCAGTGAAATGCTTGGTAAACAACAGGTGTAGACTACCAGTGAAATGCTTGGTAAACAACAGGTGTAGACTAACAGTGAAATGCTTGGTAAACAACAGGTGTAGACTAACAGTGAAATGCTTGGTAAACAACAGGTGTAGACTAACAGTGAAATGCTTGGTAAACAACAGGTGTAGACTAACAGTGAAATGCTTGGTAAACAACAGGTGTAGACTAACAGTGAAATGCTTGGTAAACAACAGGTGTAGACTAACAGTGAAATGCTTGGTAAACAACAGGTGTAGACTAACAGTGAAATGCTTAGTAAACAACAGGTGTAGACTAACAGTGAAATGCTTGGTAAACAACAGGTGTAGACTACCAGTGAAATGCTTCATGAACAACAGGTGTAGACTACCAGTGAAATGCTTCATAAACAACAGGTGGAGACTACCAGTGAAATGCTTAGTAAACAACAGGTGTAGACTAACAGTGAAATGCTTGGTAAACAACAGGTGTAGACTAACAGTGAAATGCTTGGTAAACAACAGGTGTAGACTAACAGTGAAATGCTTGGTAAACAACAGGTGTAGACTACCAGTGAAATGCTTAGTAAACAACAGGTGTAGACTAACAGTGAAATGCTTAGTAAACAACAGGTGTAGACTAACAGTGAAATGCTTGGTAAACAACAGGTGTAGACTACCAGTAAAATGCTTGGTAAACAGGTGTAGACTACCAGTGAAATGCTTCATAAACAACAGGTGGAGACTAACAGTGAAATGCTGACTGACGGTCGTTCCCAACAATACTGACCTGACTATATACACAGAGTACCAGTACTGAGTCAATGAGTAACCTGACTATATACACAGAGTACCAGTACTGAGTCAATGCGTAACCTGGCTATATACACAGAGTACCAGTACTGAGTCAATGAGTAACCTGACTATATACACAGAGTACCAGTACTGAGTCAATGAGTAACCTGACCAAATACACAGAGTACCAGTACTGAGTCAATGAGTAACCTGACCAAATACACAGAGTACCAGTACTGAGTCAATGAGTAACCTGACTATATACACA
The DNA here is from genome assembly GCF_029448725.1 of Salvelinus fontinalis. NCBI lineage: Eukaryota > Metazoa > Chordata > Actinopteri > Salmoniformes > Salmonidae > Salvelinus > Salvelinus fontinalis. The sequence goes on from NC_074693.1 coordinate 898,812, forward strand.
GAGTACCAGTACTGAGTCAATGAGTAACCTGACTATATACACAGAGTACCAGAACTGAGTCAATGAGTAACCTGACTAAATACACAGAGTACCAGTACTGAGTCAATGAGTAACCTGGCTATATACACAGAGTACCAGTACTGAGTCAATGAGTAACCTGGCTATATACACAGAGTACCAGTACTGAGTCAATGAGTAACCTGACTATATACACAGAGTACCAGTACTGAGTCAATGAGTAACCTGGCTATATACACAGAGTACCAGTACTGAGTCAATGAGTAACCTGACTATATACACAGAGTACCAGTACTGAGTCAATGAGTAACCTGGCTATATACACAGAGTACCAGTACTGAGTCAATGAGTAACCTGGCTATATACACAGAGTACCAGTACTGAGTCAATGAGTAACCTGACTAAATACACAGAGTACCAGTACTGAGTCAATGAGTAACCTGACTATATACACAGAGTACCAGTACTGAGTCAATGAGTAACCTGACTATATACACAGAGTACCAGTACTGAGTCAATGAGTAACCTGACTATATACACAGAGTACCAGTACTGAGTCAATGAGTAACCTGACTATATACACAGAGTACCAGTACTGAGTCAATGAGTAACCTGACTATATACACAGAGTACCAGTACTGAGTCAATGAGTAACCTGACTATATACACAGAGTACCAGTACTGAGTAACCTGACTATATACACAGAGTACCAGTACTGAGTAACCTGACTATATACACAGAGTACCAGTACTGAGTCAATGAGTAACCTGACTAAATACACAGAGTACCAGTACTGAGTCAATGAGTAACCTGACTATATACACAGAGTACCAGTACTGAGTCAATGAGTAACCTGACTATATACACAGAGTACCAGTACTGAGTCAATGAGTAACCTGACTATATACACAGAGTACCAGTACTGAGTCAATGAGTAACCTGACTATATACACAGAGTACCAGTACTGAGTAACCTGACTATATACACAGAGTACCAGTACTGAGTAACCTGACTATATACACAGAGTACCAGTACTGAGTAACCTGACTATATACACAGAGTACCAGTACTGAGTAACCTGACTATATACACAGAGTACCAGTACTGAGTAACCTGACTATATACACAGAGTACCAGTACTGAGTAACCTGACTATATACACAGAGTACCAGTACTGAGTAACCTGACTATATACACAGAGTACCAGTACTGAGTAACCTGACTATATACACAGAGTACCAGTACTGAGTCAATGAGTAACCTGACTATATACACAGAGTACCAGTACTGAGTCAATGAGTAACTAGACTATATACACAGAGTACCAGTACTGAGTCAATGAGTAACCTGACTATATACACAGAGTACCAGTACTGAGTCAATGAGTAACCTGACTATATACACAGAGTACCAGTACTGAGTCAATGAGTAACCTGACTATATACACAGAGTACCAGTACTGAGTCAATGAGTAACCTGGCTATATACACAGAGTACCAGTACTGAGTCAATGAGTAACCTGACTATATACACAGAGTACCAGAACTGAGTCAATGAGTAACCTGACTAAATACACAGAGTACCAGTACTGAGTCAATGAGTAACCTGGCTATATACACAGAGTACCAGTACTGAGTCAATGAGTAACCTGGCTATATACACAGAGTACCAGTACTGAGTCAATGAGTAACCTGACTATATACACAGAGTACCAGTACTGAGTCAATGAGTAACCTGACTATATACACAGAGTACCAGTACCGAGTCAATAAGTAACCTGGCTATATACACAGAGTACCAGTACTGAGTCAATGAGTAACCTGACTATATACACAGAGTACCAGTACTGAGTCAATGAGTAACCTGACTATATACACAGAGTACCAGTACTGAGTCAATGAGTAACTAGACTATATACACAGAGTACCAGTACTGAGTCAATGAGTAACCTGACTATATACACAGAGTACCAGTACTGAGTCAATGAGTAACCTGACTATATACACAGAGTACCAGTACTGAGTCAATGAGTAACCTGACTATATACACAGAGTACCAGTACTGAGTCAATGAGTAACCTGACTATATACACAGAGTACCAGTAGTGAGTCAATGAGTAACCTGACTATATACACAGAGTACCAGTACTGAGTCAATGAGTAACCTGACTAAATACACAGAGTACCAGTACTGAGTCAATGAGTAACCTGACTATATACACAGAGTACCAGTAGTGAGTCAATGAGTAACCTGACTAAATACACAGAGTACCAGTACTGAGTCAATGAGTAACCTGACTATATACACAGAGTACCAGTACTGAGTCAATGAGTAACCTGACTATATACACAGAGTACCAGTACTGAGTCAATGAGTAACCTGGATATATACACAGAGTACCAGTACTGAGTCAATGAGTAACCTGACTATATACACAGAGTACCAGTACTGAGTCAATGAGTAACCTGACTAAATACACAGAGTACCAGTACTGAGTCAATGAGTAACCTGACTAAATACACAGAGTACCAGTACTGAGTCAATGAGTAACCTGGCTAAATACACAGAGTACCAGTACTGAGTCAATGAGTAACCTGACTAAATACACAGAGTACCAGTACTGAGTCAATGAGTAACCTGACTAAATACACAGAGTACCAGTACTGAGTCAATGAGTAACCTGACTATATACACAGAGTACCAGTACTGAGTCAATGAGTAACCTGACTATATACACAGAGTACCAGTACTGAGTCAATGAGTAACCTGACTAAATACACAGAGTACCAGTACTGAGTCAATGAGTAACCTGACTATATACACAGAGTACCAGTACTGAGTCAATGAGTAACCTGACCAAATACACAGAGTACCAGTACTGAGTCAATGAGTAACCTGGATATATACAGAGTACCAGTACTGAGTCAATGAGTAACCTGACTATATACACAGAGTACCAGTACTGAGTCAATGAGTAACCTGACTATATACACAGAGTACCAGTACTGAGTCAATGAGTAACCTGACTATATACACAGAGTACCAGTACTGAGTCAATGAGTAACCTGACTATATACACAGAGTACCAGTACTGAGTCAATGAGTAACCTGGATATATACACAGAGTACCAGTACTGAGTCAATGAGTAACCTGACTATATACACAGAGTACCAGTACTGAGTCAATGAGTAACCTGACTAAATACACAGAGTGCCAGTACTGAGTCAATGAGTAACCTGACTAAATACACAGAGTACCAGTACTGAGTCAATGAGTAACCTGGATATATACACAGAGTACCAGTACTGAGTCAATGAGTAACCTGACTATATACACAGAGTACCAGTACTGAGTCAATGAGTAACCTGACTATATACACAGAGTACCAGTACTAAGTCAATGAGTAACCTGACTATATACACAGAGTACCAGTACTGAGTCAATGAGTAACCTGACTATATACACAGAGTACCAGTACTGAGTCATATAGTACCAGTACTGAGTCAATGAGTAACCTGACTATATACACAGAGTACCAGTACTGAGTCAATGAGTAACCTGACTAAATACACAGAGTACCAGTACTGAGTCAATGAGTAACCTGACTATATACACAGAGTACCAGTACTGAGTCATATAGTACCAGTACTGAGTCAATGAGTAACCTGACTATATACACAGAGTACCAGTACTGAGTCAATGAGTAACCTGGCTATATACACAGAGTACCAGTACTGAGTCAATGAGTAACCTGACTATATACACAGAGTACCAGTACTGAGTCAATGAGTAACTAGACTATATACACAGAGTACCAGTACTGAGTCAATGAGTAACCTGACTATATACACAGAGTACCAGTACTGAGTCAATGAGTAACCTGACTATATACACAGAGTACCAGTACTGAGTCAATGAGTAACCTGACTATATACACAGAGTACCAGTACTGAGTCAATGAGTAACCTGACTATATACACAGAGTACCAGTACTGAGTCAATGAGTAACCTGACTATATACACAGAGTACCAGTACTGAGTCAATGAGTAACCTGACTAAATACACAGAGTACCAGTACTGAGTCAATGAGTAACCTGACTATATACACAGAGTACCAGTACTGAGTCAATGAGTAACCTGACTAAATACACAGAGTACCAGTACTGAGTCAATGAGTAACCTGACTATATACACAGAGTACCAGTACTGAGTCAATGAGTAACCTGACTATATACACAGAGTACCAGTACTGAGTCAATGAGTAACCTGGATATATACACAGAGTACCAGTACTGAGTCAATGAGTAACCTGACTATATACACAGAGTACCAGTACTGAGTCAATGAGTAACCTGACTAAATACACAGAGTACCAGTACTGAGTCAATGAGTAACCTGACTAAATACACAGAGTACCAGTACTGAGTCAATGAGTAACCTGGCTAAATACACAGAGTACCAGTACTGAGTCAATGAGTAACCTGACTAAATACACAGAGTACCAGTACTGAGTCAATGAGTAACCTGACTAAATACACAGAGTACCAGTACCGAGTCAATGAGTAACCTGGATATATACACAGAGTACCAGTACTGAGTCAATGAGTAACCTGACCAAATACACAGAGTACCAGTACTGAGTCAATGAGTAACCTGACTAAATACACAGAGTACCAGTACTGAGTCAATGAGTAACTAGACTATATACACAGAGTACCAGTACTGAGTCAATGAGTAACTAGACTATATACACAGAGTACCAGTACTGAGTCAATGAGTAACCTGGCTATATACACATTGTACCAGTACTGAGTCAATGAGTAACCTGACTATATACACAGAGTACCAGTACTGAGTCAATGAGTAACCTGACCAAATACACAGAGTACCAGTACTGAGTCAATGAGTAACCTGACTATATACACAGAGTACCAGTACTGAGTCAATGAGTAACCTGACTAAATACACAGAGTACCAGTACTGAGTCAATGAGTAACCTGACTATATACACAGAGTACCAGTACTGAGTCAATGAGTAACCTGACTATATACACAGAGTACCAGTACTGAGTCAATGAGTAACCTGACTAAATACACAGAGTACCAGTACTGAGTCAATGAGTAACCTGGATATATACAGAGTACCAGTACTGAGTCAATGAGTAACCTGACTATATACACAGAGTACCAGTACTGAGTCAATGAGTAACCTGACTATATACACAGAGTACCAGTACTGAGTCAATGAGTAACCTGACTATATACACAGAGTACCAGTACTGAGTCAATGAGTAACCTGACTATATACACAGAGTACCAGTACTGAGTCAATGAGTAACCTGGATATATACACAGAGTACCAGTACTGAGTCAATGAGTAACCTGACTATATACACAGAGTACCAGTACTGAGTCAATGAGTAACCTGACTAAATACACAGAGTTCCAGTACTGAGTCAATGAGTAACCTGACTAAATACACAGAGTACCAGTACTGAGTCAATGAGTAACCTGGATATATACACAGAGTACCAGTACTGAGTCAATGAGTAACCTGACTATATACACAGAGTACCAGTACTGAGTCAATGAGTAACCTGACTATATACACAGAGTACCAGTAGTGAGTCAATGAGTAACCTGACTATATACACAGAGTACCAGTACTGAGTCAATGAGTAACCTGACTATATACACAGAGTACCAGTACTGAGTCAATGAGTAACCTGACCAAATACACAGAGTACCAGTACTGAGTCAATGAGTAACCTGACTATATACACAGAGTACCAGTACTGAGTCAATGAGTAACCTGACTAAATACACAGAGTACCAGTACTGAGTCAATGAGTAACCTGACTAAATACACAGAGTACCAGTACTGAGTCAATGAGTAACCTGACTATATACACAGAGTACCAGTACTGAGTCAATGAGTAACCTGACTAAATACACAGAGTACCAGTACTGAGTCAATGAGTAACCTGACTAAATACACAGAGTACCAGTACTGAGTCAATGAGTAACCTGACTATATACACAGAGTACCAGTACTGAGTCATATAGTACCAGTACTGAGTCAATGAGTAACCTGACTATATACACAGAGTACCAGTACTGAGTCAATGAGTAACCTGACTAAATACACAGAGTACCAGTACTGAGTCAATGAGTAACCTGACTATATACACAGAGTACCAGTACTGAGTCAATGAGTAACCTGGCTATATACACAGAGTACCAGTACTGAGTCAATGAGTAACCTGACTATATACACAGAGTACCAGTACTGAGTCAATGAGTAACCTGACTATATACACAGAGTACCAGTACTGAGTCATATAGTACCAGTACTGAGTCAATGAGTAACCTGACTATATACACAGAGTACCAGTACTGAGTCAATGAGTAACCTGACTAAATACACAGAGTACCAGTACTGAGTCAATGAGTAACCTGACTATATACACAGAGTACCAGTACTGAGTCATATAGTACCAGTACTGAGTCAATGAGTAACCTGACTATATACACAGAGTACCAGTACTGAGTCAATGAGTAACCTGGCTATATACACAGAGTACCAGTACTGAGTCAATGAGTAACCTGACTATATACACAGAGTACCAGTACTGAGTCAATGAGTAACTAGACTATATACACAGAGTACCAGTACTGAGTCAATGAGTAACTAGACTATATACACAGAGTACCAGTACTGAGTCAATGAGTAACCTGACTATATACACAGAGTACCAGTACTGAGTCAATGAGTAACCTGACTAAATACACAGAGTACCAGTACTGAGTCAATGAGTAACCTGGATATATACAGAGTACCAGTACTGAGTCAATGAGTAACCTGACTATATACACAGAGTACCAGTACTGAGTCAATGAGTAACCTGACTATATACACAGAGTACCAGTACTGAGTCAATGAGTAACCTGACTATATACACAGAGTACCAGTACTGAGTCAATGAGTAACCTGACTAAATACACAGAGTACCAGTACTGAGTCAATGAGTAACCTGACTATATACACAGAGTACCAGTACTGAGTCAATGAGTAACCTGACTAAATACACAGAGTACCAGTACTGAGTCAATGAGTAACCTGACTAAATACACAGAGTACCAGTACTGAGTCAATGAGTAACCTGACTAAATACACAGAGTACCAGTACTGAGTCAATGAGTAACCTGGATATATACACAGAGTACCAGTACTGAGTCAATGAGTAACCTGACCAAATACACAGAGTACCAGTACTGAGTCAATGAGTAACCTGACTAAATACACAGAGTACCAGTACTGAGTCAATGAGTAACTAGACTATATACACAGAGTACCAGTACTGAGTCAATGAGTAACTAGACTATATACACAGAGTACCAGTACTGAGTCAATGAGTAACCTGGCTATATACACATTGTACCAGTACTGAGTCAATGAGTAACCTGACCATATACACAGAGTACCAGTACTGAGTCAATGAGTAACCTGACCAAATACACAGAGTACCAGTACTGAGTCAATGAGTAACCTGACTAAATACACAGAGTACCAGTACTGAGTCAATGAGTAACCTGACTATATACACAGAGTACCAGTACTGAGTCAATGAGTAACCTGACTATATACACAGAGTACCAGTACTGAGTCAATGAGTAACCTGACTAAATACACAGAGTACCAGTACTGAGTCAATGAGTAACCTGGATATATACAGAGTACCAGTACTGAGTCAATGAGTAACCTGACTATATACACAGAGTACCAGTACTGAGTCAATGAGTAACCTGACTATATACACAGAGTACCAGTACTGAGTCAATGAGTAACCTGACTATATACACAGAGTACCAGTACTGAGTCAATGAGTAACCTGACTATATACACAGAGTACCAGTACTGAGTCAATGAGTAACCTGGATATATACACAGAGTACCAGTACTGAGTCAATGAGTAACCTGACTATATACACAGAGTACCAGTACTGAGTCAATGAGTAACCTGACTAAATACACAGAGTGCCAGTACTGAGTCAATGAGTAACCTGACTAAATACACAGAGTACCAGTACTGAGTCAATGAGTAACCTGGATATATACAGAGTACCAGTACTGAGTCAATGAGTAACCTGACTATATACACAGAGTACCAGTACTGAGTCAATGAGTAACCTGACTATATACACAGAGTACCAGTACTGAGTCAATGAGTAACCTGACTAAATACACAGAGTACCAGTACTGAGTCAATGAGTAACCTGACTGTTCCACTGGATGTCATAAGGTGAATGCACCAATTTGTAAGTCGCTCTGGATAAGAGCGTCTGCTAAATGACTTAAATGTAAATGTAAATGAGTAACCTGACTATATACACAGAGTACCAGTACTGAGTCAATGAGTAACCTGACTATATACACAGAGTACCAGTACTGAGTCAATGAGTAACCTGACTATATACACAGAGTACCAGTACTGAGTCAATGAGTAACCTGACTAAATACACAGAGTACCAGTACTGAGTCAATGAGTAACCTGACTATATACACAGAGTACCAGTACTGAGTCAATGAGTAACCTGACTAAATACACAGAGTACCAGTACTGAGTCAATGAGTAACCTGACTATATACACAGAGTACCAGTACTGAGTCAATGAGTAACCTGACTATATACACAGAGTACCAGTACTGAGTCAATGAGTAACCTGGATATATACACAGAGTACCAGTACTGAGTCAATGAGTAACCTGACTATATACACAGAGTACCAGTACTGAGTCAATGAGTAACCTGACTAAATACACAGAGTACCAGTACTGAGTCAATGAGTAACCTGACTAAATACACAGAGTACCAGTACTGAGTCAATGAGTAACCTGGCTAAATACACAGAGTACCAGTACTGAGTCAATGAGTAACCTGACTAAATACACAGAGTACCAGTACTGAGTCAATGAGTAACCTGACTAAATACACAGAGTACCAGTACTGAGTCAATGAGTAACCTGACTATATACACAGAGTACCAGTACTGAGTCAATGAGTAACCTGACTATATACACAGAGTACCAGTACCGAGTCAATGAGTAACCTGACTATATACACAGAGTACCAGTACTGAGTCAATGAGTAACCTGGCTATATACACAGAGTACCAGTACTGAGTCAATGAGTAACCTGACTATATACACAGAGTACCAGTACTGAGTCAATGAGTAACCTGGATATATACACAGAGTACCAGTACTGAGTCAATGAGTAACCTGACTATATACACAGAGTACCAGTACTGAGTCAATGAGTAACCTGACTAAATACACAGAGTACCAGTACTGAGTCAATGAGTAACCTGACTATATACACAGAGTACCAGTACTGAGTCAATGAGTAACCTGACTATATACACAGAGTACCAGTACTGAGTCAATGAGTAACCTGACTATATACACAGAGTACCAGTACTGAGTCAATGAGTAACCTGACTATATACACAGAGTACCAGTACTGAGTCAATAAGTAACCTGACCAAATACACAGAGTACCAGTACTGAGTCAATGAGTAACCTGACTATATACACAGAGTACCAGTACTGAGTCAATGAGTAACCTGACTATATACACAGAGTACCAGTACTGAGTCAATAAGTAACCTGACCAAATACACAGAGTACCAGTACTGAGTCAATGAGTAACCTGACCAAATACACAGAGTACCAGTACTGAGTCAATGTGCAGGAGTACGAGGTAATAACATTTCAAGGTAAAATAACAACCCAATGTTTATATCCCTGGACAAATGAGCTATCAACAGCTAGCTAGCTACATTTCCATAAATGTTTCAGGCTTTTCGACCTGTCCCAAATGATTATGTTTGGTTCAGAGTTGGTTTTGATATTTCAACCTGCATGTCCTGATCTCCTCTGGTGCGGGGTGACAACATCAACATGCGGACGATGTCTCATGCGGAAGCGCATGTTAGACCGCTGCACCACTCAGGATCCCAAAACAGAACAATAAAGTGACTGATGAACAGTAGCCTACGTGATTTTTTTAACTATTCGTATTATTACTAAAGCCAGCTAATGTCAGGTCACTATTTGAGCTAAAAATGCAGTTACAACAGCTCGTCGTAAAGAAAAAAGCCCCGTGTGTGAGCTACCTAAAGGTTTAACTCCAGCCATTATCTAGCCATGTTTATTGGCATTCTGCGTCATCATAGATTCTGTTGAGCATCCCCAGAATATATCGGTTTCCTGTCTGGCGCGAATAAACTAACTAACATGGACCGTGTCTGCTACAATGGATGTTTTCTGACATGCACAGAGTACACAGAAATCAGGCGAGCTGGAAGAAAAACGTAATACAAAAACAGGGCCTCATCCCATCAAAGGTGAACTAACTAACTCTGTGCACTAAGTCAGCCTGACAGCTATCAAAACCACATTTTATTTGTCACATGCACCGAATTACAACGGTTTAGACCCTTACCGCGAAATGCTTACTTACGAACCCTTAACCAACAATGCCGTTTTAAGAAAATAAGACTTAAGAAAATATATACTAAATAAACCACCCCAAAAAGCTAAACAATAAAACAACAAGAACGCGGTGATATACAAGGTGTACCGGTATAGAGTCAATGTGCGGGGTACAGGTTAGTTGACGTTAACAAACATGATTTATTTCACCTTTATTTAACCAGGTAGGCTAGTTGAGAACACCTTTATTTAACCAGGTAGGCTAGTTGAGAACAAATTATCATTTACAACTGCGACCTGGCCAAGATAAAACTAAGCAGTGCGACACAAACAACAACAGAGTTACACATGGAATAAACAAGCATACAAGTCAATAACACAATAGAAAACAGTGTGATCAAACTGTATATACAAAAATCCAACATCACTGCAGTATGTCAATATTTCAGACATCAGATTCCGGGCAACCCTGCAATACCGTTTCATGCATGGTCCAGTGCATTCAGAGGCATGCAACGTAATGCATGTATCAGTCTATCCCCCTCGCCAGAATAAATGTCAGATCTCACATTAGTTAGCATGCTAGGTAGCTGCAGCTAGTTTATACATTCCCGGGCAAAACACAGGTGGAATTCGACCGCACACGCTGAAATGATTTGTGCTACAACGTTTACCATTTCAAAAAGACTCACTTAGTAATAGTGTTTGAGTTAGCTAGCTAGGTTATAAATCCTCCATTAAAACAGCAGTAGCCTTTTTCATACTGTAGCTAGCTACGTTGGTACCATGGGAAACTGTTCCGGCTCCGCTGTGTAACACCGGAACATAGCTAGCTAACTAGCCTAGCCCAGAGCATCACTGCAAAGCTGCTAACGTTAGGCACTGCTTTGAGGAAAAGTTAATACCTACTGTACTCTTTTGTCATTTCTTGAATGACTTTGGCACGTCGTCCCGGAGATGCAAAACTGATAATTCTCAGTCATTTCTATTTTAGAAAAATGTTAGAATATTGAAGCAACCCTTTCAGTGAAGACAAAGCAAAGGCGCCATTTTACCGGATGGCTTGAGACGCACTAAAATGGCGCGTTTAGCTCAAATCCTATCTGTTATCCTATTGGTTGTTGAGTCAGGAAATTGTGGCTGATTGGCCAAATCGTTTTGAGCATTCCCATAGGTTTAGAATTTATTGTGAACCGTAATCTCTCAATCTACTGGCGATTTTTTTTGTGTTCCACCTCTTTGCTCTGGTTTTTATTTTTGATTCATTCACATTGTACAATGGAAATGCCACATGGAAGTGCCAATATTTTCTCTGATAATCTGAGCCTCCCATAGAGGCAGGCTGCATTCTGGTCTGTCTTGAATTCTAAACTCTATTGTGCTAGACTCTAAGCTTTAGTCTATTGCGCTGCCAAACATATTCCCCACTCAGAGCCTGGCCTGTCCCCTCAGGTAGGTCTACGTATTCCCCACTCAGAGCCTGGCCTGTCCCCTCAGGTAGGCCTACGTATTCCCCACTCAGAGCCTGTCCTGTCCCCTCAGGTAGGCCTACATATTCCCCACTCAGAGCCTGGCCTGTCCCCTCAGGTAGGCCTACGTATTCCCCACTCAGAGCCTGTCCTGTCCCCTCAGGTAGACCTACGTATTCCCCACTCAGAGCCTGGCCTGTCCCCTCAGGTAGGCCTACGTATTCCCCACTCAGAGCCTGGCCTGTCCCCCCAGGTAGGCCTACGTATTCCCCACTCAGAGCCTGTCCTGTCCCCTCAGGTAGGCCTATGTATTCCCCACTCAGAGCCTATCCTGTCCCCTCAGGTAGGCCTACGTATTCCCCACTCAGAGCCTATCCTGTCCCCTCAGGTAGGCCTAAATATTCCCCACTCAGAGCCTGGCCTGTCCCCTCAGGTAGTCCTACTAAAAGTATGTTATAAAACCAGGACACACTATTATAAGGGATGCTTGGAAAGCCTAAAAACCTACACTGGATTAGCAACCAACCACACTGAGCTCAATGTCCATTCAAAATAAAATGCATTGAGTTTGCAGAGTCTGAACAATTTTTATTGCAGATTTGAGATTCTGGCCTCCAGAGTAGTGCAGTTGTCTAAGGCACTGCATCGCAGAGCTAGAGGCGTCACTACAGACCCGGGTTCAATCACAGGCTGTGTCGCAGCCGGCCGCAGCCGGCCGCAACTGGGAGATCCATGAAGCAGCGCACAAATGGCCCAGCATCGCTCTCTAGTGACTCCTTGTGGCGGACCGGGCTCATGCACGCTGACTTCGGTTGCCAGCTGTACGGTGTTTGGTGGCTGGCTTCCGGGTTAAGCGAGCAGTGTGTCAAGAAGCAGTGCGGCTTGGCGGGATCGTGTTTTCGGAGGACGCATAGCTCTCGACCTTTGCCTCTCCAGAGTTTAAACAGGAGTTGCAGCGATGGTACTGTAACTACCAATTGGATATCACGAAATTGGGGAGAAAAAGGGGTAAAACGTACCAACAATGTTTATAAACATTAAACCAGATAGAGGGGAATAACAAATATATACAAATGAGAGTCTGGACTTTAATAAGGAGTTGTGTGAACTGTTATCTTTAGTAAGGAGTTGTGTGAACTGTTAGCTTTACTAAGGAGTTGTGTGAACTGTTATCTTTAGTAAGGAGTTGTGTGAACTGTTAGCTTTAGTAAGGAGTTGTGTGAACTGTTATCTTTAGTAAGGAGTTGTGTGAACTGTTATCTTTATCACAAGGTGACGCTGATTTGGTTATAGAGGAAGCAGATGTTGACAGGCTATTAAAACTAATATCAGTCAACAAAGTCATTGGCCCAGATAACATCAACAACAATGTTCTGAATAATCCTGTGGGTGTGTTCTGTGAGCTGTCGCTCACTGAGGGAGAACACTGTACCAGCTCAGTGGAAATCATCCATCGTATTCCCAGTGCCCAATCAGAGGCGTCCTGCTGTCCTCAGTTATTACAGCCCTGTTGCATTAACACCTGTCATAATGAATAGTTTGAGTGCCTGGTTCTCTCCCACATGTAATGGTGATTCTTTTCTTCTCTCTCACTCTGACTGGGAGCCATCATTACAGAGGAGTGTGCTGTGGTGAACCATTATCTTTAATAAACCTGTCTGAAGATATCTTGGACTTGTTCTTGCCGGACAGACCTGTGGTGGCTGAATCCTATCCACTGGCCCCTATATCTCTCTACTAGTGTTCCTCATGGTTCTCCCAGATCAGCCTTTAGTTTTTTCCCCAATAATAATTAGATGGATGCTTATATTTGTCCTATTTCACACATGTACCCGTGTGTATTATAATCATGTGTGAATTGGACATTTGTTCCCCCCCCCCCCCCCCCCCCCCCCCCCCCAACTCTCCCATAAGACACCTGTGGAGGCTCCTAAGTCCCTCACGGACGTATAGCAGATGCACCATTGAGAACAACCTCAGGGCTCTCCAGAGGGTGTTCCGGTCAACCCAATGCATCATCGGGGTCAAGAAGATCACCAAGGACCTCAGCCACTCGAGCCACGGGGTAAGAAGATCACCAAGGACCTCAGCCACTCGAGCCACGGGGTAAGAAGATCATCAAGGACCTCAGCCACTCGAGCCACGGGGCAAGAAGATCATCAAGGACCTCAGCCACTCGAGCCACGGGGTAAGAAGATCATCAAGGACCTCAGCCACTCGAGCCACGGGGTAAGAAGATCATCAAGGACCTCAGCCACTCGAGCCACGGGGCAAGAAGATCATCAAGGACCTCAGCCACTCGAGCCACGGGGTAAGAAGATCATCAAGGACCTCAGCCACTCGAGCCACGGGGTAAGAAGATCATCAAGGACCTCAGCCACTCGAGCCACGGGGCAAGAAGATCATCAAGGACCTCAGCCACTCGAGCCACGGCCTGTTCACCCCGCTAGATCTGAAGGAGTTAACAGTACAGGTGCATCAAAGCTGGGACCGAGAGACTGAGAAACAGCTGGCCTCGGACCAGTACCCTGCCCTGAACATAGTGCATCAAAGCTGGGACCGAGAGACTGAGAAACAGCTGGCCTCGGACCAGTACCCTGCCCTGAACATAGTCACTGTTAGTCATAGTCACGTCCACCGGGCATGTGCTGACCAACTGGCAGATGTCTTCACTGACATTGTCAACATGTCCCTGATTGAGTCTGTAATACCAACATGTTTCAAACAGACCACCATAGTTAGTTCCTGTGCACAAGAACACTAAGGTAACCTGCCTAAATGACTACAGACCCGTAGCACTCACGTTCGTGGCCATGAAGTGCTTTGAAAAGTTTGTAATGGCTCACATTAACACCATTATCCCAGAAACACTAGACCCACTCGAATCTTCTGTCAATCAGATCTTCTGTTGAATCTGACAATTAATCTTGATGGTTGTACAGTCGTCTCAAATAAAACTGTGAAGGACCCCGGCGTTACTCTGGACCCTGATCTCTCTTTTGACGAACATATCAAGACTGTTTCAAGGACAGCTTTTTTCCATTTACGTAACATTGATGAGAATGATGAGGAAAAATGTATCCATGCTTTTGTTACTTCTAGGTTAGACTACTGCAATGCTCTACTTTCCGGCTACCCGGATAAAGTTCAATTAGTTCTAAATACGGCTGCTAGAATCCTAACTAGAACCCAAAAATGTGATCATATTACTCCAGTGCTAGCCTCCCTACACTGGCTTCCTGTTAAGGCAAGGGCTGATTTCAAGGTTTTACTGTTAACCTATAAAGCGTTACATGGGCTTGCTCCAACCTATTTTCCCGATTTGGTCCTGCCGTACATACCTACACGTACGCTACGGTCACAAGACGCAGGCCTCCTTACTGTCCCTAGCATTTCTAAGCAAACAGCTGGAGGCAGGGCTTTCTCCCATAGAGTTCAATTTTTATGGAACGGTCTGCCTACCCATGTGAGAGACGCAGACTCGGTCTCAACCTTTAAGTCTTTATTGAAGACTCATCTCTTCAGTAGGTTCTATGATTGAGTGAGTCTGGCTGATGGGCCTGATGTGTTGAGGATCAGTGTGGCGGATGTGTTGTTACCTACCCTTACCACCTTGGGGCCCATCAGGAAGTTCAGGATCCAGTTGCAGAGGGAGGTGTTTAGTTCCAGGATCCTTAGCTTAGTGATGAGCTTTGAGGGCACTATGGTGTTGAACGCTGAGCTGTAGTCAATGAATAGCATTCTCACATAGGTGTTCCTTTTGTCCAGGTGGGAAAGGGTAGTGTGGAGTCCGATTGAGATTGCGTCATCTGTGGATCTGTTGGGGCGGTATGCAGATTCAAATCAAATCAAATGTATTTATATAGCCCTTCTTACATCAGCTGATATCTCAAAGTGCTGTACAGAAACCCAGCCTAAAACCTCAAACAGCAAGCAATGCAGGTGTTGAAGGAAAAACTCCCTAGAAAGGCCAAAACCTAGGAAGAAACCTAGAGAGGAACCAGGCTATGAGGGGTGGCCAGTCCTCTTCTGGCTGTGCCGGGTGGAGATTATAACAGAACATGGCCAAGATGTTCAAATGTTCATAAATGGCCATCATGGTTAAATAATAGTAATCATCAGATCTGTTTTCAGGTCACTGAGGTGTGTGAATGAGTGGGAAGTCATTGACTGACTGGCATTGATCAGGGGAGATCAGATCTGTTCTCTGTACTCTGTGGCTTACCTGAAAGATGCTCTTTATAACAGAACGTGAATCTTGAGAGAAACAGGTGTTCATGACTCACAGAAAGGGGAGGAGAGCTACAACAGAGGAATGGAGAAGAGAGGGGGAAACGTGAGGCAGCAGTTGGATGGAAACAGGATGTGGTCATCACATGGCTAACAGATGCAGAGCCTAGGGGTCTAGATTTCATTGTCACACCTGATTGGTGGTCATTTTGTTCCGATGATTCTCACCATTCCATGATAGAATGTGATATGCTCAGGCTGAGTCCAGAGACCTTGGTTGATCGCAGGGTGTTAGTTCGTTGGTGTCACCTGTCTTTTTTAACTCAAGTTAGCTCTGAATCACACCGATGACGAGTGTGTTCCTGTCAACAACAGATCATCAGTTTCAGTGCTCTTAAGAGACCCTTCAGAATGGCGTCAATCAAGTTTGCAGCCACATCATTCATGTTCTTCCAGTCACCTGTTTTGAGAGTCGTAAGACCCACTGCATCTGTATGTTATGGAACTCAGGACGTTTCAGGGCAAAATGTCTTTACCTCTGGAGCATCTATCATCTGGTGATTTGTCGACAGGGTTTTCGTGCTGTGAACCGACCTAACAGTATCTGAATACCTTCAAAACCCTCTTCACCTGTACTGTGTCTCAAATGGCACCCTATCGCCTCTATAGTGCATTACTTTTGACCAGGGCCTATAGGTAGTAGTGCACCATGTAGACAACAGGGTGCTATTTGGAAACCTGACCTTGTTTTACTACGGTACTTTCCCCCCCGAGGGCCCTGAGTGGAACAGGCTATGGTGCTTTGTCCCCCGAGGGCCCTGAGTGGAACAGGCTATGGTGCTTTGTCCCCCGAGGGCCCTGAGTGGAACAGGCTACGGTGCTTTGTCCCCCGAGGGCCCTGAGTGGAACAGGCTACGGTGCTTTGTCCCCCGAGGGCCCTGAGTGGAACAGGCTGCGGTGCATTGTCCCCCGAGGGCCCTGAGTGGAACAGGCTACGGTGCTTTGTCCCCCGAGGGCCCTGAGTGGAACAGGCTACGGTGCTTTGTCCCCCGAGGGCCCTGAGTGGAACAGGCTACGGTGCTTTGTCCCCCGAGGGCCCTGAGTGGAACAGGCTGCGGTGCATTGTCCCCCGAGGGCCCTGAGTGGAACAGGCTGCGGTGCTTTGTCCCCCGAGGGCCCTGAGTGGAACAGGCTGCGGTGCTTTGTCCCCCGAGGGCCCTGAGTGGAACAGGCTACGGTGCTTTGTCCCCCGAGGGCCCTGAGTGGAACAGGCTACGGTGCTTTGTCCCCCGAGGGCCCTGAGTGGAACAGGCTATGGTGCTTTGTCCCCCGAGGGCCCTGAGTGGAACAGGCTACGGTGCTTTGTCCCCCGAGGGCCCTGAGTGGAACAGGCTACGGTGCTTTGTCTCCCGAGGGCCCTGAGTGGAACAGGCTACGGTGCTTTGTCCCCCGAGGGCCCTGAGTGGAACAGGCTACGGTGCTTTGTCCCCCGAGGGCCCTGAGTGGAACAGGCTACGGTGCTTTGTCCCCCGAGGGCCCTGAGTGGAACAGGCTACGGTGCTTTGTCCCCCGAGGGCCCTGAGTGGAACAGGCTACGGTGCTTTGTCCCCCGAGGGCCCTGAGTGGAACAGGCTACGGTACTTTGTCCCCCGAGGGCCTTGAGTGGAACAGGCTATGGTGCTTTGTCCCCCGAGGGCCCTGAGTGGAACAGGCTATGGTGCTTTGTCCCCCGAGGGCCCTGAGTGGAACAGGCTACGGTGCTTTGTCCCCCGAGGGGCCTGACTGGAACAGGCTACGGTGCTTTGTCCCCCGAGGGCCCTGAGTGGAACAGGCTACGGTGCTTTGTCCCCCGAGGGCCCTGAGTGGAACAGGCTACGGTGCTTTGTCCCCCGAGGGCCCTGAGTGGAACAGGCTACGGTGCTTTGTCCCCCGAGGGCCCTGAGTGGAACAGGCTACGGTGCTTTGTCCCCCGAGGGCCCTGAGTGGAACAGGCTATGGTGCTTTGTCCCCCGAGGGCCCTGAGTGGAACAGGCTATGGTACTTTGTCCCCCGAGGGCCCTGAGTGGAACAGGCTACGGTACTTTGTCCCCCGAGGGCCCTGAGTGGAACAGGCTACGGTGCTTTGTCCCCCGAGGGCCCTGAGTGGAACAGGCTACGGTGCTTTGTCCCCCGAGGGCCCTGAGTGGAACAGGCTACGGTGCTTTGCCCCCCGAGGGCCCTGAGTGGAACAGGCTACGGTGCTTTGTCCCCCGAGGGCCCTGAGTGGAACAGGCTACGGTGCTTTGTCCCGAGGGCCCTGAGTGGAACAGGCTACGGTACTTTGTCCCCCGAGGGCCCTGAGTGGAACAGGCTAAGGTGCTTTGTCCCACGAGGGCCCTGAGTGGAACAGGCTACGGTGCTTTGTCCCCCGAGGGGCCTGACTGGAACAGGCTACGGTGCTTTGTCCCCCGAGGGCCCTGAGTGGAACAGGCTACGGTGCTTTGTCCCCGAGGGCCCTGAGTGGAACAGGCTACGGTGCTTTGTCCCCCGAGGGCCCTGAGTGGAACAGGCTACGGTGCTTTCCCCCCCGAGGGCCCTGAGTGGAACAGGCTACGGTGCTTTGTCCCACGAGGGCCCTGAGTGGAACAGGCTACGGTGCTTTCCCCCCGAGGGCCCTGAGTGGAACAGGCTACGGTGCTTTGTCCCCCGAGGGCCCTGAGTGGAACAGGCTACGGTGCTTTCCCCCCCTTTCCCCCCCGAGGGCCCTGAGTGAACGATCATTGAACGTCACTTCCTCTTGAATTTGCAGACTTATCTCTTCAGTAGGTCATATGATTGAGTGTAGTCTGGCCCAGGAGTGTGAAGGTGAACGGAATGGCTCTGGAGCAACGAACCGCCCTTGCTGTCTCTCCAGGGCCGGTTCCCCTCTCTCTCCACTGGGATTCTCTGCCTCTAACCCTGTTACTGGGGCTGAGTCACTGGCTTGCTGGTGCTCTTTCATGCCGTCCCTAGGAGGGGTGCGTCACTTGAGTGGGTTGAGTTACTGACGTGATCTTCCTGTCTGGGTTGGCGCCCCCCCTTGGTTTGTGCTGTGGTGGAGATCTTTGTGGGCTATACTCGGCCTTGTCTCAGGATTGTAAGTTGGTGGTTGAAGATATCCCTCTAGTGGTGCAGGGGCTGTGCTTTGGCAAAGTGGGTGGGGTTATATCCTTCCTGTTTGGCCCTGTCCGGGGGTATCATCGGATGGGGCCACAGTGTCTCCTGACCCCTCCTGTCTCAGCCTCCAGTATTTATGCTGCAGTAGTTTGTGTCGGGGGGCTAGGGCCAGTTGGTTATATCTGGAGTACTTCTTCTGTCTTATCCAGTGTCCTGTGTGAATTTAAGTGTGCTCTCTCTAATTCTCTCCTTCTCTCTTTCTTTCTCTCTCTCTGAGGACCTGATCCCTAGGACCATACGTCAGGACTACCGGGCATGATGACTCCTTGCTGTCCCCAGTCCACCTGGCGTTGCTGCTGTTCCAGTTTCAACTGTTCTGCCTGCAGTTATGGAACCCCTACCTGTCCCAGACCTGCTGTTTTCAACTCTTAATTATCGGCTATGAAAAGCCAACTGACATTTATTCCTGATTATTATTTGACCATGCTTGTCATTTATGAACATTTTGAACATCTTGGCCATGTTCTGTTATAATCTCCACCCGGCACAGCCAGAAGAGGACTGGCCACCCCTCATAGCCTGGTTCCTCTCTAGGTTTCTTCCTAGGTTTTGGCCTTTCTAGGGAGTTTTTCCTAGCCACCGTGCTTCTACACCTGCATTGCTTGCTGTTTGGGGTTTTAGGCTGGGCCATCACACTACCATCAACATGCTGACCCCAAACCATCACACTACCACCACCATGCTGACCCCAAACCATCACACTACCACCACCATGCTGACCCCAAACCATCACACTACCACCACCATGCTGACCCCAAACCATCCCACTACCACCACCATGCTGACCCCAAACCATTACACTACCATCACCATGCTGACCCCAAACCATCACACTACCACCACCATGCTGACCCCCAACCATCACACTACCACCACCATGCTGACCCCAAACCATCACACTACCACCACCATGCTGACCCCAAACCATCCCACTACCACCACCATGCTGACCCCAAACCATCACACTACCATGCTGACCCCAAACCATCACACTACCACCACCATGCTGACCCCTAACCATCACACTATCACCACCATGCTGACCCCAAACCATCACACTACCACCACCATGCTGACCCCTAACCATCACACTACCACCACCATGCTGACCCCAAACCATCACACTACCACCACCATGCTGACCCCAAACCATCACACTACCATCACCATGCTGACCCCAAACCATCACACTACCATCACCATGCTGACCCCAAACCATCACGCTACCATCACCATGCTGACCCCAAACCATCACACTACCACCACCATGCTGACCCCCTAACCATCACACTACCACCACCATGCTGACCCCACACCATCACACTACCACCACCATGCTGACCCCAAACCATCACACTACCACCACCACCATGCTGACCCCAAACATCACACTACCACCACCACCATGCTGACCCCAAACCATCACACTACTACCACCATGCTGACCCCAAACCATCACACTACTACCACCATACTGACCCCAAACCATCACACTACCACCACCATGCTGACCGTTGGTATGAGGTTCTTACTGTGGAATGCAGTGTTTGGTTTTCACCAGACATAATGGGACCCATGTTGTCCAAAAAGTTATACTCTCATCTGTCTATAGAACATTCTTACAAGAGTCTTGATGATCATCCAGGTGCTTTTTTGGCAAACTTGAGTCAACTTTCTGGACTTTTCTCTCTCTCCTCCTCCCTCTGTTCCCCAGGTGTACAATCTCCACTTCCCCTGACCATCTCCTCTCCTCTTCCTCCTCTTCCTCCTCTACCCCTACCTCTGCCAGTTGTATCCATCTTCTCTCTCTCCTTCTCCTCCCTCTGTTCCCCAGGTGTACTATCTCCATTTCCCCTGACCCTCTCCTCTTCCTCCTCTTCCTCCTCTACCCCTACCTCTGCCAGTTGTGTTCATCTTCTCTCTCTCCTTCTCCTCCCTCTGTTCCCCAGGTGTATTCATCTTCTCTCTCTCCTTCTCCTCCCTCTGTTCCCCAGGTGTATTCATCTTCTCTCTCTCCTTCTCCTCCCTCTGTTCCCCAGGTGTATTCATCTTCTCTCTCTCCTTCTCCTCCCTCTGTTCCCCAGGTGTATTCATCTTCTCTCTCTCCTTCTCCTCCCTCTGTTCCCCAGGTGTATTCATCTTCTCTCTCTCCTTCTCCTCCCTCTGTTCCCCAGGTGTATTCATCTTCTCTCTCTCCTTCTCCTCCCTCTGTTCCCCAGGTGTATTCATCTTCTCTCTCTCCTTCTCCTCCCTCTGTTCCCCAGTTGTATTCATCTTCTCTCTCTCCTTCTCCTCCCTCTGTTCCCCAGGTGTATTCATCTTCTCTCTCTCCTCCTCCTCCCTCTGTTCCCCAGGTGTATTCATCTCAACTTCACGGACATCGCCAGCTACGAGGTGAAGGTAGACTCCGCCCCCTTCCTGCGTTGTACCTGCAGCATGGAGACGGGTCAGAGGTAGTTCAACACGTGCTACACGGCGGGGGTCCGCCTGCTGAGGGCGGGACAAAGGATCTCCATCAGGATGGTCTATGATGACACGCTGATCAGCATGACCAATCATACTACCTTCCTGGGGTATGACCAATACGGCACCACTTCCTGGGGCTCCCTGACCAATCACACCTCCTTTCTGGCGCTCCATGACCAATCACACTAGGTTCCTGGGGAGTGTCCGGCTGGGGGAGACTCCCACTACTGGACACTACTAAGTTGTACAATCAATCACACCAGGGCCATATTCATTAGTGCCTTCCGTACCAAAACGTTTTGCAACAGAAAAAACGTAAACTATTATGCAAATAGTCTGGGTAACCATTTGATTAGATGTTCAGGAGTCTTATGGCTTGGGGGTAGAAGCTGTTTAGAAGCCTCTTGGACCTAGACTTGGCACTCCGGTACCGCTTGCCGTGCAGTTTCAGAGAGAACAGTCTATGGGTGGACGGAGTCTTTGACAATTTTTAGAGCCTTCCTCTGACACCGCCTGGTATAGAGGTCCTGGATGGCAGGAAGCTTAGTCCCAGTGATGTACTGGGCTGTACGCACTACCCTCTGTAGTGCCTTGAGGTCGGAGGCCGAGCAGTTGCCAAAACAGGCAGTGATGCAACCAGGCAGGATGCTCTCGATGGTGCAGCTGTAGAATGTTTTGAGGATCTGGGGATCCATGCCAAATCTTTTCAGTCTCCTGAAGGGGGAATATGTTTAGTCGTGCCCTCTTCACGACTGTCTAGGTGTGCTTGGATCATGTTAGTTTGTTGGTGATGTGGATGCCAAGGAACTTGAAGCTCTCAACCTGCTCCACTACAACCCTGTCGATGAGAATGGGGGCGTGCTCAGTCCTCCTTTTCCTGTAGTCCACAATATTCTCCTTCACCACACCTTCATTTATTTGATCTAATAGCGGTGTAAAGAGTATGCTGTTCTCATGTTTACGTTCAAGGTCAGAATATGCATAAAGAGAAAATTGCATAAAAAGGGAATAGCGGGGGCGCTAGAGAGCGTGCTATGGAGTAGACGTGCTGTGCTAGAGCTCCGCTCAATTTTGAAACAAATTAGTATTTATCTTAACCTCTCACAACCTATAACTTCAAACAAATATGACAAAGGGAAAAGGCACCAAAAAAGGGGGCGCTAAACAAGATCATTTGAATGAGATAGACAACGAACCAATTTCAACGTCGCCGACCCACGAGGAGCTAGCTGAAGAGGCTAGCTTCCAAGAGTTCCCCACAGATCCTACTCAACGTGACATAATGGCTGCCATAAACGCACTAAGCAAGAAGGTGGACACAAGGTTGGCTGATATCTCAAAGAGTATTGGGACTTTGGCCGAAACTGTGAAGGCAACTACGAGAAGGGTGCACGAGGTTGAGCAGACGACAGTCGATCACGAGGCCAGACTACACCGGCATTGCTGGGGAGTGAACACTTCAAAACGGCCATCCTGATCGACCGCGCACACAGATCACAGGCAACGAAGCCGGCCAAGGGCGGGCCACCAAGGCCATTCATTGTAAGGCTGTACTATCCCCACACCAGAGATCTCATCCTCAAGCTGGCTAGTCAAAAGTTCCCCCTTAACTACAACGGAGCCAGGGTGTCTTTCTACCCAGATCTTACCTTGGAGGTGAGGAACCAGCGGAAAGAGTATGATGAGGTACGCAACAAATGCAGGGCGGCCAACATCCGATATGGATTCCTCTTCCCAGCCCGGTTTAAGGTGACAGTCGAGGGATCAACACGTACGTTTGACAACGCAAAAGAGGCCGATCTGTTCTTGACAAGCAAGCTCCCCGGCTGAGGATACAGAACGGCTGTGCCAGCCGGCTAAATGGCCAAATACAGGCCAGGAATGGGTTTGAATTGAATTTCCGGCCTATGTCTTTTCGATCAGAAGATCAGAAATTGGGACTTATAGGATAGGTGAGATGTTGTGGCTAATATAGCATTGTTTGGCATGTCATGTTTTGGCACCACTCACCCCCTAACGTGAGAGTTAAGTTAAGTGTTATTTAATATTAGTTTATATGCGGAGCATCTATAGACGACGAGTTAGTTCAAGCTGTATGTCTAGACACCCTAAGGTTTGTGTGTTAGCCAAGGAGTGCTTCGTTTGGGGAAGTCACTCAGTAAAGGGATGGGAGGGGGGATGGGGTCTGTGTTTTATGTTCACGTTTATTAATACAGGTGGCATGACAAGCTCCCGTACGGCGGGACGTTTTTCTTCTGGGTTTTGTATGACAGCAGCAATTTGCTTTAAAATAAGAAATGCCACATAGTGACCGAGCACAGAGTAGACCAGGTGGAATAAAGAGCACAGAGTAGACCAGGTGGAATAAAGAGCACAGAGTAGACCAGGTGGAATAAAGATAGTCAGCTGGAATGTCGTGAAACGTGTCGTGTCGTGAAACATGTCGTGAAACGAGCTAAGGTTTTTTCTCATCTTAAATCACTGGGTGCTGACATAGTGCTTCTTCAAGAAACTCATATTAAACGCTCGGCGCAGGCCAAGCTACGAGTCAGCTGGATCGGTCAGATATACCAGTCTAACTTTGATGCAAAAGCGAGAGGGGTAGCAATCCTGATAAGGAAAAACATTCCTTTTGTTTACTCCACCTCGATTTCAGATCCTAATGGTCGATATATTATTGTTGCTGGTACACTGAATTCAAAACCAATAACCATGGTCAATTTATATGGACCCAATTTCGATGATCCATTATTTTTTCAAAGGGTATTTAAGGCCATACCAAATATCTCGGATACAAGTGTTATTGTTGGAGGTGACTTTAACTGTACGTTAGATCCTCTTTTAGATAAACAGCTATCAAGGTCACTTCAACAATCAAATGCCAGTGTCTGTCTAAATACATTGATGACAAACCTTAACATTGTCGATATTTGGAGACTGACGCACCCAACAGACAGGGATTAGTCTTTCTTTTCATCAGTCCATAAATCATATTCCAGAATTGACTATTTCTTGTTGGACTCCAAACTAATTTCAGCAGCTGAGTCGGTTACCTATCACCCCATTCTAATTACGGACCACTCTCCTCTGTCCATGGTGCTGAAACTCGACAATATGTCGACAGGTCGGCGACCGTGGCGCTTAGACGCATACCTGTTGAAAGATGAGGCTTTTTGTCAGTATTTGAAGGAGCAGATTGCCTTTTTCCTCAGAACTAACGACACGGGGGATGTTGACGACTCCACCCTTTGGGAATCTCTAAAGGCTGTGATTAGAGCTTACATTATTTCTTATACATCAGAGAGGAAGAAACGTGCCAATACTAGGCTGAGAGAAATTGAAAGAGAGTTAGGGGAACAGGAGAACGTTTTTAGGACAAATTCCTCATATACAGTCCTTGAGAAGATCACAAAGTTAAAATATGAATATAATACCATCCTTTCGAAACGGGTGGGCTCTTTACTTGCTAGGACGCAACAAAGTTATTTTGAACTGGGGGACAAACCACATAAATTATTAGCAAGACAGCTAAGGCATGTACAGGCATCTAGAGCTATTCACAAAATAAAAGACAAGAATGGTAAAATAGTAACAGATCCGCAGGACATTAATAAATGCTTTGCGCAGTTTTACTCAGAGCTATACCAATCAAAATGCGATGCTACTGATCCACAAACTATGGAACGCTTTCTCGCTGAATGTGAACTTCCTAAACTAGACAGGGGGGGCAGCTGCTGCAATCGATGGATAACCTTAGAGGAAATTAACACAGCGATAGCACAATTTCCTAACAGCAAGGCCCCTGGGCCCGATGGATATGTAATAGAATTCTATAAGAAGTACTGCGCTAGTCTATCTCCACTTATGCTGCGAATGTTTAAACAAGCCAAAGAAAATGCCAAATTCCCGCAAACACTGTATGAGGCTACAATAGCCCTGATCTTGAAAAAAGATAGATTCCATGGAGATGTCGTCGTATCGCCCCGTGTCGTTACTCCCCATAGAAAACAAGGTGTTGACAAAGATATTGGCTAACCGATTGAAAAAATATATTTCCGACATCATACACCCTGACCAGACAGGTTTTATCCCGGGCCGACATATATACTACAATTTGAGACGCCTTTTCAACGTAATGTATCATGATCATAAAGTTGAGGCAGTGGTAATAGCTCTTGATGCGGAGAAGGCGTTTGATCAGATTGAGTGGAAGTATATGATGTCGGTTCTGGAGCATTTCGGATTTGAAAAGGAATTTATTAATTGGATAAGAATTATTTATGCACACCCAATGGCCTCCGTGGTGACCAATCAGGAAATGTCGCAGTCATTCCGCCTGTTCAAGGGGTGCCGACACGGGTGCCCTATTTCGCCTGCTCTCTTCGCTATAGCCATGGAACCCCTTGCTACTCGCATTCGAGCATGTCCCGATATAGCTTCTGTTAAAATAAAAGACACACAGCACAAAATGTCCCTATATGCAGACGATGTTCTTTTGCTTTTATCCAAGCCTAAAACTTCTATTCCACCATTACTTAACTTGATAAACACATTCGGCTCCTTCTCTGGCTACAAGATAAACTGGCAAAAAAGTGAGTTGATGCCAATATCACGGCCTGTGGATATGCAATTTCTGCAATCTACCCCGTTTAGAACAGTGAGGGACAAGTTCACAAACCTTGGCATTGTAGTGACAAGAGACCTTGACCAGCTATTGAAAGTGAATTGGGACATGAAAATATATTAGCTTAAACAAAATATAGATTTTTGGAAAACTCTGCCTATTTCCTTGGTTGGTCGTATAAACGCTATTAAAATGGTTGTCCTACCCAGGTTTCTTTACCTCTTCCAATGTCTACCCAATTTCATACCACAAAGCTACTTTAAGAAACTGGATTCAATAGTAACTCCATTTTTATGGGATAACAAGGCAGCCAGAATTGCAAAGAAGCATTTATGCAAGTACAGGATAGAGGGGGGCTTTGGCCTTCCTCACTTCAAACTGTATTATTGGGCTGCTAATCTGAACATTGTGTCTTTCTGGAGGGAAAGTTTACCTGCGATGAGACAGAAGGATATGCCTTCATGGCTTTTGATCGAGCAGGCCTCCTGTCAACGTTCCTCACTCCCTGCACTTGTTAATAGCCCATCATATGTGAAAAAAGCCACTTATGACTCCAATCCAGTCATTTGTCATACGCTTAGGATCTGGAAACAGATTAGGGATTTTCTTAACATACCCACTGTTTACATAGACAGCCCGATTAGCCTGAATCATGCTTTCCACCCTGCATTGGATGATGTGGTGTTTTCACAGTGGAGGGAGAAGGGGCTCACAACAATTGGTAATCTATACATAGACGGTCAGTTAGCTTCATTTCAACAATTACAGGCAAAGTTCAACATGCCAACAACACATTTTTTCAGATACCTCCAAATCAGGAATTTCTTAAGGACACATATCCCACAGTATGGCATGAAGCCAAATAGTCCTACATTAGATAGCTTGATCCTTGTCAAACCCCATTCAAAAGGGTCGGTCTCTAGACTGTATGATGTGCTACAGGCCCACATAGAGGTATCCACAGACACCATTAAAAGGGCTTGGGAACAAGAACTTGGTTCAGAAATCTCAGATGAGGACTGGATAGAAGCTCTCAGGAATATAAACCACAGTTCAGTGAATGCCAGACACAACCTTGTACAGTTTAAGGTGATTCACAGGTTACACTACTCAAAGGTAAAACTGCATAACATATTCCCGGACACCTCACCACTGTGTGAGAGGTGCAAGCAGGAGGAGGGGACGTTGACCCACTTATTCTGGACATGCCCTAAATTACATGCTTACTGGGCTCTCATTTTTGATGACTTATCTAAGGCCTTTGATAGAGTTCTAGCCCCAGACCCATTGATCGCTCTGTTTGGTACAGTTGATGGGAATAACCAGGAGGGGAAAGCTGTCTCTCTTTGTACTCTATTAGCCAAAAGGCTCATATTGCAATTTTGGAAATTGGAGACTGTACCTACCTTTGAAATGTGGTTACGGGATTTAAGGAATGTAATGCATATGGAAAAGATTCGATACAACACCTCAAATAGAAGTCCATTATTTTACAGAATATGGCAGCCGATACTGGATAAATGGTCTAGTCCCGCTTCATAACTGGGCATACATAACGATCTGCTGCTACTCTGTGCTGTACTACACTCAATATTTATTTTTGTCTTAACTACACTGCTTGTAATGACTATATGCTGTCTTCTTATACATGTACCACCTAATAGGATTTTGTTTTATTTTGTGTATGTGTGAGTTAACTTTTGTTTTGTCCTCTAAATTGGCCATCCCATTCAACTGTACAATGAATGTCATTGTTTGTATTGCGGTCTTTTTTACTTTATTTTTATTGGAAAATAATAAACATATTATAAAAAAAAAAGAAAAGGGAATAGCATTCTGGGCCTCCCGGGTGGCACAGTGGTCTAAGGCACTGCATCGCTGTGCCCAGGCTCTGTTGCAGCCGGCCGCGACCAGGAGGCCCATGGGGAGACGCACAATTGGCCCAGTGCCGTCCGGGTTAGGGAGGGTTTGGCCGGCAGGGATATCCTTGTCTCATTGTGCACTAGCGACTCCTGTGGCGGGCCGGGCGCAGTGCACGCTGACCAGGTCGCCAGGTGTACGGTGTTTCCTCCGATACATTGGTGCGGCTGGCTTCCGGGTTGGATGCGCACTGTGTTAAGAAGCAGTGCGGCTTGGTTGGGTTGTGTTTCGGAGGACACATGGCTCTCGACCTTCGTCACTCCCGAGCCCGTACGGGAGTTGTAGCGACAAGACAGTAACTACAATTGGGGGTGAAAAATAAAATAAAAAAGGGAATAACATTCAATTTTCACGCACTTAACTCCGGTCGGAATCAGGGCCATAACTGTACATACTACAGTACTACTACAGTATACTGCTCTACTACAGTACTACAGCAGATCATACTACTACAGTACGACAGCAGATCATACTACTACAGTACTACAGCAGATCATACTACTACAATACTACAGCAGATCATACTACTACAGTACGACAGCAGATCATACTACTACAGTACGACAGCAGATCATACTACTACAGTACTACAGCAGATCATACTACTACAGTACTACAGCAGATCATACTACTACAGTACTACAGCAGATCATACTACTACAGTACTACAGCAGATCATACTACTACGGTACTACAGCAGATTATACTACTACAGTACTACAGCAGATCATACTACTACAGTACGACAGATCATACTACTACAGTACTACAGCAGATCATACTACTACAGTACTACAGCAGATCATTCTACTACAGTACTACAGCAGATCATTGTCCCTGCTCTGCCGTGAAACACCTGATTCAGATCATACTACTATAGTACTACAGCAGATCATACTACTACAGTACTACAGCAGATCATACTATACATTATTACAGCAGATCATACTACTACAGCAGATCATACTACTACAGTACTACAGCAGATCATTGTCCCCGCTCTGCCGTGAAACACCTGATTCAGATCATACTACGACAGTACTACAGCAGATCATACTACTACAGTACTACAGCAGATCATACTACTACAGTACTACAGCAGATCATACTACTACAATACTACAGCAGATCATACTACTACAGTACTACAGCAGATCATACTACTACAGTACTACAGCAGATCATACTACTACAGTACTACAGCAGATCATACTACTACAGTACTACAGCAGATCATACTACTACAGTGCTACAGCAGATCATACTACTACAGTACTACAGCAGATCATACTACTACAGTACTACAGCAGATCATACTACTACAGCACTACAGCAGATCACACTACTACATTATTACAGCAGATCATACTACTACAATACTACAGCAGATCATACTACTACAGTACTACAGCAGATCATACTACTACAGTACAACAGCAGATCATACTACTACAGTACGACAGCAGATCATACTACTACAGTAATACAGCAGATCATACTACTACATTATTACAGCAGATCACACTACTACAGCACTACAGCAGATCATACTACTACAGTAATACAGCAGATCATACTACTACATTATTACAGCAGATCATACTACTACAGTACTACAGCAGAAAACTGAAAACTTTCTGAATGTGAGTCTGGGAGTTTCACAATCAACTGTAAACTCACTCTGCTGTCTGCCCTAATCTGATCTCACTCTGCTGTCTGCCCTAATCTGAACTCACTCTGCTGTCTGCCCTAATCTGAACTCACTCTGCTGTCTGCCCTAATCTGAACTCACTCTGCTGTCTGCCCTAATCTGATCTCACTCTGCTGTCTGCCCTAATCTGAACTCACTCTGCTGTATGCCCTAATCTGAACTCACTCTGCTGTCTGCCCTAATCTGAACTCACTCTGCTGTCTGCCCTAATCTGAACTCACTCTGCTGTCTCCCCTAATCTGAACTCACTCTGCTGTATGCCCTAATCTGAACTCACTCTGCTGTCTGCCCTAGTCTGAACTCACTCTGCTGTCTGCCCTAATCTGAACTCACTCTGCTGTCTGCCCTAATCTGAACTCACTCTGCTGTCTGCCCTAATCTGATCTCACTCTGCTGTCTGTCCTAATCTGAACTCACTCTGCTGTCTGCCCTAATCTGAACTCACTCTGCTGTGAGTGGATGTCCTCCTCTTACAGGATGATGTCTCTAGTGGATGTCCTCCTCTTACAGGATGATGTCCTCCTCTTACAGGATAATGTCCTCCTCTTACAGGATAATGTCCTCCTCTTACAGGATGATGTCCTCCTCTGACAGGATGATGTCCTCCTCTGACAGGATGATGTCCTCCTCTGACAGGATGATGTCCTCCTCTTACAGGATGATGTCCTCCTCTTACAGGATGATGTCCTCCTCTTACAGGATGATGTCCTCCTCTGACAGGATGATGTCCTCCTCTGACAGGATAATGTCCTCCTCTTACAGGATAATGTCCTCCTCTTACAGGATGATGTCCTCCTCTTACAGGATGATGTCCTCCTCTTACAGGATGATGTCTCTAGTGGATGCCCTCCTCTTACAGGATGATGTCTTCCTCTTACAGGATGAGTTCTCTACTGGATGTCCTCCTCTTATAGGATGATGTCTCTAGTGGATGTCCTCCTCTTACAGGATGATGTCCTCTTCTTCCAGGATGATGTCTCTAGTGGATGTCCTCCTCTGACAGGATGATGTCCTCCTCTTACAGGATGATGTCCTCTTCTTCCAGGATGATGTCTCTAGTGGATGTCCTCCTCTTACAGGATGATGTCTTCCTCTTACAGGATGAGTTCTCTAGTGGATGTCCTCCTCTTATAGGATGATGTCTCTAGTGGATGTCCTCCTCTTACAGGATGATGTCTTTAGTGGATGTCTTCCTCTTACAGGATGATGTCCTCCTCTTACAGGATGAGGTCTCTAGTGGATGTCCTCCTCTTACAGGATGATGTCCTCCTCTTACAGGATGAGGTCTCTAGTGGATGTCCTCCTCTTACAGGATGATGTCCTCCTCTGACAGGATGATGTCTCTAGTGGATGTCCTCCTCTTACAGGATGAGGTCTCTAGTGGATGTCCTCCTCTGACAGGATGATGTCTCTAGTGGATGTCCTCCTCTTACAGGATGTTGTCCTCCTCTTACAGGATGAGGTCTCTAGTGGATGTCCTCCTCTTACAGGATGATGTCCTCCTCTTACAGGATGATGTCCTCCTCTGACAGGATGATGTCCTCCTCTGACAGGATGATGTCCTCCTCTGACAGGATGATGTCCTCCTCTTACAGGATGATGTCCTCCTCTTACAGGATGATGTCCTCCTCTTACAGGATGATGTCCTCCTCTGACAGGATGATGTCCTCCTCTGACAGGATGATGTCCTCCTCTTACAGGATGATGTCCTCCTCTTACAGGATGATGTCCTCCTCTTACAGGATGATGTCTCTAGTGGATGCCCTCCTCTTACAGGATGATGTCTTCCTCTTACAGGATGAGTTCTCTACTGGATGTCCTCCTCTTATAGGATGATGTCTCTAGTGGATGTCCTCCTCTTACAGGATGATGTCCTCTTCTTCCAGGATGATGTCTCTAGTGGATGTCCTCCTCTGACAGGATGATGTCCTACTCTTACAGGATGATGTCCTCTTCTTCCAGGATGATGTCTCTAGTGGATGTCCTCCTCTTACAGGATGATGTCTTCCTCTTACAGGATGAGTTCTCTAGTGGATGTCCTCCTCTTATAGGATGATGTCTCTAGTGGATGTCCTCCTCTTACAGGATGATGTCTTTAGTGGATGTCTTCCTCTTACAGGATGATGTCCTCCTCTTACAGGATGAGGTCTCTAGTGGATGTCCTCCTCTTACAGGATGATGTCCTCCTCTTACAGGATGAGGTCTCTAGTGGATGTCCTCCTCTTACAGGATGATGTCCTCCTCTGACAGGATGATGTCTCTAGTGGATGTCCTCCTCTTACAGGATGAGGTCTCTAGTGGATGTCCTCCTCTGACAGGATGATGTCTCTAGTGGATGTCCTCCTCTTACAGGATGTTGTCCTCCTCTTACAGGATGAGGTCTCTAGTGGATGTCCTCCTCTTACAGGATGTTGTCCTCCTCTTACAGGATGAGGTCTCTAGTGGATGTCCTCCTCTTACGGGATGAGGTCTCTAGTGGATGTCCTCCTCTGACAGGATGATGTCTCTAGTGGATGTCCTCCTCTTACAGGATGTTGTCCTCCTCTTAAAGGATGAGGTCTCTAGTGGATGTCCTCCTCTGACAGGATGATGTCCTCCTCTGACAGGATGATGTCTCTAGTGGATGTCCTCCTCTGACAGGATGATGTCCTCCTCTTACAGGATGATGTCTCTAGTGGATGTCCTCCTCTTACAGGATGTTGTCCTCCTCTTACAGGATGAGGTCTCTAGTGGATGTCCTCCTCTGACAGTATGATGTCCTCCTCTGACAGGATGATGTCCTCCTCTGACAGGATGATGTCCTCCTCTTACAGGATGATGTCTCTAGTGGATGTCCTCCTCTGACAGGATGATGTCCTCCTCTTGCAGGATGATGTCCTCCTCTGACAGGATGATGTCCTCCTCTTACAGGATGATGTCTCTAGTGGATGTCCTCCTCTGACAGGATGATGTCCTCCTCTTGCAGGATGATGTCCTCCTCTGACAGGATGATGTCCTCCTCTTACAGGATGATGTCTCTAGTGGATGTCCTCCTCTGACAGGATGATGTCCTCCTCTGACAGGTTGATGTCCTCCTCTTACAGGATGATGTCCTCCTCTTACAGGATGATGTCCTCCTCTGACAAGATGATGTCCTCCTCTTACAGGATGATGTCCTCCTCTTACAGGATGAGGTCTCTAGTGGATGTCGTCCTCTGACAGGATGATGTCCTCCTCTTACAGGATGAGGTCTCTAGTGGATGTCCTCCTCTGACAGGATGATGTCTCTAGTGGATGTCCTCCTCTGACAGGATGATGTCTCTAGTGGATGTCCTCCTCTTACAGGATGAGGTCTCTAGTGGATGTTCTCCTCTTACAGGATGATGTCCTCCTCTGACAGGATGATGTCTCTAGTGGATGTCTTCCTCTTACAGGATGAGGTCTCTAGTGGATGTCCTCCTCTTACAGGATGATGTCCTCCTCTTACAGGATGAGGTCTCTAGTGGATGTCCTCCTCTTACAGGATGATGTCTCTAGTGGATGTCCTCCTCTTACAGGATGATGTCCTCCTCTTACAGGATGATGTCCTCCTCTGACAGGATGATGTCCTCCTCTTACAGGATGATGTCCTCCTCTGACAGGATGATGTCCTCCTCTTACAGGATGATGTCTCTAGTGGATGTCCTCCTCTTACAGGATGAGGTCTCTAGTGGATGTCCTCCTCTTACAGGATGATGTCTCTAGTGGATGTCCTCCTCTTACAGGATGATGTCCTCCTCCTACAGGATGAGGTCTCTAGTGGATGTCCTCCTCTGACAGGATGATGTCCTCCTCTTACAGGATGATGTCTCTAGTGGATGTCCTCCTCTGACAGGATGATGTCCTCCTCTTACAGGATGATGTCTCTAGTGGATGTCCTCCTCTTACAGGATGATGTCGTCCTCGTACAGGATGATGTCCTCCTCCTACAGGATGATGTCCTCCTCCTACAGGATGATGTCCTCCTCCTACAGGATGATGTCCTCCTCTGACAGGATAATGTCCTCCTCTGACAGGATGATGTCTCTAGTGGATGTTCTCCTCTTACAGGATGATGTACTCCTCTTACAGGATGATGTCTCTAGTGGATGTCCTCCCCTGACAGGATGATGTCTCTAGTGGATGTCCTCCTCTTACAGGATGATGTCCTCCTCTGACAGGATGATGTCCTCCTCTTACAGGATGATGTCTCTAGTGGATGTCCTCCTCTTACAGGATGAGGTCTCTAGTGGATGTCCTCCTCCTACAGGATGATGTCCTCCTCTTACAGGATGATGTCTCTAGTGGATGTCCTCCTCTTACAGGATGATGTCTCTAGTGGATGTCCTCCTCTTACAGGATGATGTCCTCCTCTTACAGGATGATGTCCTCCTCTGACAGGATGATGTCCTCCTCTTACAGGATGATGTCTCTAGTGGATGTCCTCCTCTTACAGGATGAGGTCTCTAGTGGATGTCCTCCTCTTACAGGATGATGTCTCTAGTGGATGTCCTCCTCTTACAGGATGATGTCCTCCTCCTACAGGATGAGGTCTCTAGTGGATGTCCTCCTCTGACAGGATGATGTCCTCCTCTTACAGGATGATGTCTCTAGTGGATGTCCTCCTCTGACAGGATGATGTCCTCCTCTTACAGGATGATGTCTCTAGTGGATGTCCTCCTCTTACAGGATGATGTCGTCCTCGTACAGGATGATGTCCTCCTCCTACAGGATGATGTCCTCCTCCTACAGGATGATGTCCTCCTCCTACAGGATGATTCCCTCCTCTGACAGGATAATGTCCTCCTCTGACAGGATGATGTCTCTAGTGGATGTCCTCCTCTTACAGGATGATGTACTCCTCTTACAGGATGATGTCTCTAGTGGATGTCCTCCCCTGACAGGATGATGTCTCTAGTGGATGTCCTCCTCTTACAGGATGATGTCCTCCTCTGACAGGATGATGTCCTCCTCTTACAGGATGATGTCTCTAGTGGATGTCCTCCTCTTACAGGATGAGGTCTCTAGTGGATGTCCTCCTCCTACAGGATGATGTCCTCCTCTTACAGGATGATGTCTCTAGTGGATGTCCTCCTCTTACAGGATGATGTCTCTAGTGGATGTCCTCCTCTTACAGGATGATGTCCTCCTCCTACAGGATGATGTCCTCCTCTTACAGGATGATGTCTCTAGTGGATGTCCTCCTCTGACAGGATGATGTCTCTAGTGGATGTCCTCCTCTTACAGGATGATGTCCTCCTCTGACAGGATGATGTCCTCCTCTTACAGGATGATGTCCTCCTCTGACAGGATGATGTCTCTAGTGGATGTCCTCCTCTGACAGGATGATGTCCTCCTCTTACAGGATCATTTCTCTAGTGGATGTCCTCCTCTTACAGGATGATGTCCTCCTCTTACAGGATGATGTCTCTAGTGGATGTCCTCCTCTTACAGGATGAGGTCTCTAGTGGATGTTCTCCTCTTACAGGATGATGTCCTCCTCTGACAGGATGAGGTCTCTAGTGGATGTCCTCCTCTTACAGGATGATGTCTCTAGTGGATGTCCTCCTCTGACAGGATGATGTCTCTAGTGGATGTCCTCCTCTTACAGGATGAGGTCTCTAGTGGATGTTCTCCTCTTACAGGATGATGTCCTCCTCTGACAGGATGAGGTCTCTAGTGGATGTCCTCCTCTTACAGGATGATGTCTCTAGTGGATGTCCTCCTCTGACAGGATGTTTCCTCCTCTTACAGGATGATGTCTCTAGTGGATGTCCTCCTCTTACAGGATGATGTCTCTAGTGGATGTCCTCCTCCTACAGGATGATGTCCTCCTCTTACAGGATGATGTCCTCCTCTGACAGGATGATGTCCTCCTCTGACAGGATGATGTCCTCCCATTACAGGATGATGTCCTCCTCTGACAGGATGATGTCTCTAGTGGATGTCCTCCTCTTACAGGATGAGGTCTCTAGTGGATGTTCTCCTCTTACAGGATGATGTCCTCCTCTGACAGGATGAGGTCTCTAGTGGATGTCCTCCTCTTACAGGATGATGTCTCTAGTGGATGTCCTCCTCTGACAGGATGTTTCCTCCTCTTACAGGATGATGTCTCTAGTGGATGTCCTCCTCTTACAGGATGATGTCTCTAGTGGATGTCCTCCTCCTACAGGATGATGTCCTCCTCTTACAGGATGATGTCCTCCTCTGACAGGATGATGTCCTCCTCTGACAGGATGATGTCCTCCTCTGACAGGATGATGTCCTCCTCTGACAGGATGATGTCTCTAGTGGATGTCCTCCTCTTACAGGATGAGGTCTCTAGTGGATGTCCTCCTCTTACAGGATGAGGTCTCTAGTGGATGTCCTCCTCTGACAGGATGATGTCCTCCTCTTACAGGATGAGGTCTCTAGTGGATGTCCTCCTCTTACAGGATGATGTCTCTAGTGGATGTCCTCCTCCTACAGGATGATGTCCTCCTCTTACAGGATGATGTCCTCCTCTGACAGGATGATGTCCTCCTCTGACAGGATGATGTCCTCCTCTGACAGGATGATGTCCTCCTCTGACAGGATGATGTCTCTAGTGGATGTCCTCCTCTTACAGGATGAGGTCTCTAGTGGATGTCCTCCTCTTACAGGATGAGGTCTCTAGTGGATGTCCTCCTCTGACAGGATGATGTCCTCCTCTTACAGGATGAGGTCTCTAGTGGATGTCCTCCTCTTACAGGATGATGTCCTCCTCTGACAGGATGATGTCCTCCTCTTACAGGATGATGTCCTCCTCTGACAGGATGATGTCTCTAGTGGATGTCCTCCTCTGACAGGATGATGTCCTCCTCTTACAGGATGATGTCCTCCTCTGACAGGATGATGTCCTCCTCTGACAGGATGATGTCCTCCTCTGACAGGATGATGTCCTCCTCTGACAGGATGATGTCCTCCTCTTACAGGATGATGTCCTCCTCTTACAGGATGATGTCCTCCTCTTACAGGATGATGTCCTCCTCTTACAGGATGATGTCCTCCTCTGACAGGATGATGTCCTCCTCTGACAGGATGATGTCCTCCTCTGACAGGATGATGTCTCTAGTGGATGTCCTCCTCTTACAGGATGATGTCCTCCTCTGACAGGATGATGTCCTTCCTGACAGGATGATGTCTCTAGTGGATGTCCTTCCTGACAGGATGATGTCTCTAGTGGATGTTGTAACAACCAAAGCTTTTATACACATTTTCATCCACAGAGAGTTTCATCCACGGAGAGTTTCATCCACGGAGAGTTTCATCCACGGAGAGTTTCATCCACAGAGAGTTTCATCCACAGAGAGTTTCATCCACAGAGAGTTTCATCCACGGAGAGTTTCATCCACGGAGAGTTTCATCCACGGAGAGTTTCATCCACAGAGAGTGGAAGACGACTGGGAGCAGAAATATAATTTTTCTAAACTATTTTAATCTGAATAATCTGACAATATGAAATAGACCTTGAATGCTGTTGTGCTGAGTATGGGTGATGTCCAGCGTACGTTAAATGATTGGTGTCGGTATGTGTCAATAGTTCAAATGTAACAAAGTATTCTGGGTAGTCCTGATCCACCTGGTTGGTTGTGTGCTATGCATTACTCAATCAACAGGTTTTTTTTCTGTGTGTGTGTGTGTGTGTGTGTGTGTGTGTGTGTGTGTGTTCTGTCATCACAGAGTATTTCTGTGTGTGTGTGTGTGTTGATACCTGTCAGGATTTCCTTCCTCCCACTCTCCTCTCGTTTATTTCCACTCCTCTCTTTCTATTTCGGAAAGGTTTCTGTTTTCCCAGGAAGACAGCAGGAACAAACAGAGGATAAATATACCTGGCTAGGAGGACAGACTTTCCAGACCGGTTGACATAATATCTAATCTAATGACACAATAATTGTGATTATCAAACATGTCACGTGTCTAAATAATGACAGGTTTTATGGTTATTTTGAATGCCACAGCACATTTTATTGTATTTTTTATATTTCTATTCTATAAAAGAGCTTATTTTTTATAAACTAATAACAAACGTGTCAATAATAAGATGTTTAATTTCTGTCCGTCTCCAGACTTGTGGATATGTATCTCTGTGGTGTAACAACGTGTGATGAGTAATGAGTTGGTTGAGTAAACAGAAGGTCCACAAAGCGTATCTGGTGTCCACAGCCTTTTTCGTCTCCGTCTTTTTTTTAAATGACTGTCAGCTATAAATGGCAGAGAGGGGTGTTTGAGGACTGATGTAGCCCAGTGTCGTGTCGTCAGGACAGAGACAGGAGAATGATCAGACCTACAGAGACAACATTCAGCTTAGTGCTACTGCTAGTCCTACTGCTGTACTGCTCCCTGTCTCACAGTCTCATACAGTTCAACACTGTGACTGGAAGGATACATGATGACCAACAGGTAGGCTGGAGAAAATCCTTCAATATAAAAGTCAGAGAAGTAATGTAGATTTATCAGAGCTGATTCAATTAACCATTCTCACCTGATGAGTAACCTTGCCTGAGACCTGAACACTTGTGTTAGCTTTAGAGATAATGTGAAGGGATTAACTCAGAGGAATAACATGTTCTGGTGGCGGGAGACCAGTGTTTAAACCCAGTTGGTCTCACCTCTGACACATCTGAATACAGAGCTCAGGAACACTGTACTGTCATGGCTTCTTAGGCTGATTTTACATCTATGGAATTCAACTATTGAGGGACAGGTTTTGGTCACGGGAAGGCTTTTGGTTTGCTGAAATAGCGTGTCAAACAGACATTGTTATTTTGACGATGGATAGTACATTTCTGCTTCATTATATTTCGTACATCACAACACTTTATGTTTCTGCTTCATTTTATTTCATACATCAAAACCCTTTATGTTTCTGCTTCATTTTATTTCATACATCAAAACCCTTTATGTTTCTGCTTCATTTTATTTCATACATCACAACACTTTATAGACGGTGTTAAAAGCGCTGAAGTTTCTCTCATCTTTCTCGTTTCAAGGAGACGACTTCCTGGCGGTTCAGGAACCTATCATCTGTTCCTGAGGGGCTGGACGTGAGGCTGAGGGAGCTGGATCTGTCCAACAATGTTATAAGACATATAAACAGCCAGAGTCTGGGTCTTCCATCCCTACTGAGTCTGGACCTCAGCTACAACCAGCTAGAGATCATATCTGAAGGGGCTTTCAGAGATGTGGCCCAGCTTCAAGAGCTGAACTTGGCCAGGAATGCATTGAGCCACAATGTGGACAGTAACAGCCGAGCTCTTGGGTCTCTCCGCAGACTGAGGAGGTTGGATATCTCTATGAACGGTCTGGATGATGACGCGGCGGAACTTTACCTTCGTGACAAATCAATTCTTGAACGCCTAGATCTCACGGGCAACGGTTTGACGCGACTCACGCCCAAGCTGTTTGCAGAGAGCCTGAGCGTGACGAGCGTTCGCATCGAGAACAATCTGATCACGGCAATAGAGGAGGGAACGTTTGAACCGTTGAAGGAACTCAAGATCTTAAATTTAGCCAGAAATAATCTAGTCTACATCTGTGATTTTAAACTCCATCAGGTGAAACTCTTGAATCTTAGCAGGAATTCCATAGAGTTCTTTGTCACCCGTGAGGACGGTCATCCATACGAGCTGGAGATCTTAGATCTGAGCTTCAACAACCTCCTCTATTTCCCCATGGTCCCCAAAACCAACCGGTTGAGATACCTCCACCTACAGAGCAACATGATGGGGACCTTAGAGACAGACACCCTGATATCAGAGGCAGACTCTCTGTACAGAGAACTAACAAGTGAAGATGAGGTAAATGATGCTGCAGCCAACAGCAACATATACTCTAACTGGAGACTGATGCCGTTAGTTTACATGGACCTCAGTAGTAACCACTTCAGGTCTTTACCTGTGGAGACTCTGAGCCATCTGACGTCTTTGGTGACGCTGAACCTCAGCAAGAACTGTCTACAGGACATCAGCTATAGCACAACGAAGGGCGGCAGCGGCCATGTTGGAGGCTACCACCGACCTTCGTTGACCTTTCCGTCCCTACGCTACTTGGACCTGCAGAACAACGGTCTTCGACAACTCTCCACCTTCTTCCTGGAAGCCCTACCAAACATAGAGACGTTAAACCTGAAGGAGAACTCTGTGAGGCCGTGTGATCCGAAGGACCAACTGGGACCATCTGAGACAACGAGAGTTAGTCTTAATAGCATGTCCACCTGTGTTTCCTTCTGGAATATCAAAACTCTGAGAAGTCTAGATCTCCAAGACAACGGCATCAAAACACTCCATCAGAACACATTTGAAAGAACCCCTTTGGTTTCTCTCAACCTGGCCAGCAATGTAGATATAATCTTGGCTATTGGCGCTCTCGAAGGGTTGCAGAGTAGTCTCCAGTCTCTGAGCATCAGTGGGAACAACATGACAACCTCTGCCTTGTCTCTGCCTTGTCTGAAAGCGTTGAGACGACTCAACATGTCCAACAACAACGTGGACGTTGTCCCGAGCATCATCAGCTGTTCTCCTTTGACCCAACTTGACCTGAGAAATAACGGCCTAACGTCTATGAATGAATCTTTGGTTGATCGTTTGTCTCTATATCTTGATGTGTTGTATGTCAGTGGCAACTCGTTCAACTGCTGTGACACCAAATGGCTCAAAGCCCTAAACAGAGAGAAAGTGAAGATACCGGACCTTGACCGTGCTGTGTGCCTCAGGGTCAATGGTACTCTGTTGACTGGCCTTCTGCCTAACCATTC
Source organism: Salvelinus fontinalis (assembly GCF_029448725.1). NCBI lineage: Eukaryota > Metazoa > Chordata > Actinopteri > Salmoniformes > Salmonidae > Salvelinus > Salvelinus fontinalis. The sequence continues at coordinate 939,718 of NC_074693.1, forward strand.
ACTGCACTGTTCATTGGAACTTAGCCCAAAGATAACAGAACCAAACCTTGGGCAAATAATAATCATCATTCTGTTTGTGTCGATAGTATTGATAACATTAGTTGTATTTGTGAAGAAGGTTTGTTGCAACACGGGGTCATTCATTGTGTAATGATTGTGCATTTAAAACCAAGATCTGTGTTCCAATACCCACACTAACATACTGTATACTACATACTTAATGAGTGTATACTACATACTATTACTTCATTTTAGTATACTGTATACTACATACTTAATGAGTGTATACTACATACTATTACTTCATTTTAGTATAATGTATACTACATACTTAATGAGTATATACTATATACTATTAGTTCATTTTAGTATAATGTATACTACATACTTAATGAGTATATACTACATACTATTAGTTTATTTTAGTATACCGAGCGTAGTAGCGCATCGCCTGTCTACCGGAAGGTGATGCTGTTGCTATGCAACCTCTTGCTACGGTAACATATTACTAGTTCGACCTACCGGAGAGGGACTACCGAAGAGTACCGGAGAGTGACTACCGGAGAGGGACTACCGGAGAGTGACTACCGAAGAGTACCGGAGAGGGACTACCGGAGAGGGACTACCGAAGAGTACCGGAGAGTGACTACCAGAGAGTGACTACCGGAGAGAAGAGTGAATACCGGAGAGGGACTACCAGAGAGTGACTACCGGAGAGAAGAGTGAATACCGGAGAGGGACTACCGGAGAGGGACTACCGGAGAGTGCGCTCTAGGCGTAAATTCAGAGCGCACACTGGACGCTCTGTCCGAGGAGTAGGCTTGCTGGTTAACGTTGGCTAGCTACTTCCAGAAACAAATGAGAGAGCACCTCACTCTGACCATTTTACTCCCCCTAGCAGAGCTGTTTTCATGTTATCCAGAGCGTCGGTGACTGTAACTGTTCGGACGGCAACAATTTAATTATGCTTTTTTTGCCGACGTTGATCAGTTATTCTGCGCTCTGGCACACCCTGGGTGTGTTCGTAAATTCACTCTGGTATGCCATTGTGTTGTCAGATTGTCTGTTCTAAATTTAACAAATTGACAGTCAAAATAACATGTAACGTAACTTATTTGAAAAGTCATTACTTTATTAAATTGCTCAACATTTCCGCTCTCTTATGACATTCTGAAGAATTACATTATGGGACCTAAAAGCACGGAAATAGTGTCCACTGCTTGTATACTATGACCAATCAGCATACAACATACTCAAATTACATCACCAATAGTATGGCTAGTGCGCTTGGATGAGTATTCGAACACAGCTGTTTTGTTGTTGGAAGTTATTAGCAGCTATTCAGCTATTAGGTTTAGTCCAGGTTATAACACCATTAGACTATTAGGTTTAGTCCAGGTTATAACACCATTAGACTATTAGGTTGACTCCAGGTTATAACACCATTAGACTATTAGGTTGACTCCAGGTTATAACACCATTAGACTATTAGGTTGACTCCAGGTTATAACACCATTAGACTATTAGGTTGACTCCAGGTTATAACACCAATGCATTAGACTAATGCCCACATTTCAGAGGTTGTTGTGACTAAATATGCCATGCTAACATGTGTCCACTGATAGCCTGGGGATACATTCTGATCCATAGACACCATACTTCCTGAATGTCAGTCTTTCAACCACACGCTAAGTCATGTCACTCTGATAGT